>NW_027305712.1:0-79022 GCF_039555335.1 Amphiura filiformis
ACTATAGTGCGTTCATGTGCGTCAAAATGACGAAAATGGCAATTTGTCGGTTATCATGCTTGTATTTGAAATCGCCAGTGTGTCTAAAGTATAAAAGAAAATAACCTTAAAATTTCTTTAAATTAATTCAAAACTTAGATGAAAAGATATAGGAAACTTACTTTTCAAGAGCTTCCAGCAAAAGCGATGTTTTAGCCCCTTCAATGAAAGCGGGTTCATACCACTAAATCTGTCTGTGTTGCGGTTTCCGGTAAAAGTTTATCACGACTATGGTCCCAACTTTTGCATAAAAAATGTACAAAATCAGTACAATAATAATAATTTGTATATTTGCAAATCGTACGGTTTGCTAGAACTTGTGAGATGTGATTCCCCACTAATTTGAACAGAAAACGCGAAAAATTTGAGTGGATGTTTACGATGTTGAGGCGGATGAACACACGAAAGAATCCAAAAACGCGGTTAGCAGTCGAACGTAAACACGGGAAAATCGGGTCTTTTTATATAGCGCTATTATTTTTCTCAAAAAGTAGAATTTAAATATGGTGTCATTTTCAAGATATGTTATGCAGAATTTTGTTCTGATTAAAAATGATATCAAATATATGTTTCAAAGTAAGACGTAACTCGACTGATAGCCTAAAACGGTGACCCCTGTTTTGCACGTAAAGTCTATGAAGTTATTTAGTGGCATGTACCCTTTGAAGGAGCAATTCCATGCGTTTTTCGCGCGTCTTTATCTCATTTAAAATGCACTTGAAGAGTAATGAGGGAGGATATCAATAAGCGCGCGTGCATAGATCGCTTACCATATTTTTTCGTTGTACGTGCGTTTTTTCCCGCAGGCAATAGGCTTACTTTTATATCCAATTCCCAATAAAAGTTTCAATTTTGGTAGAAGTTTGAAAACCTTTTGATATGAATAATGAAAAGGTTTCAAAAATATTGAAAACATTATTTATTGGTGTTTTAATTACAAAGAGGTTTGTCAAATTCATTGTTATTTTTTAGCTAAATTTTTTGTCATTTAAACTCAAGTTTTGGCCTTCATATTTAATACAAATTGTATAAAAAATTCTGATTTGTAAGATGTTTAAGTTTCTAGTTTGTTTTATTTATACTAATTGTTCAGTATTGTAAATTGATATAACACTCAAAGAAGCTAAATTCATATTAATGTTTAATTTGAAATAGCCATTCATTACATATCAGTTTTGGACAAAACCAGGATTCAAAACGGACGCTGGAGGGGGGGTAGAAGCCTATTTGAGTTATCATTGTTTGACTTGTTAAATAATCTGCACATGTACTTATAATGTTTTATTTTTGAAGTTATGTACTTGTAGAAGATGTTCACGTGACTTTTATTCTTAACCTCAATTGATATCTGCATAAAAATTACAAATCTATACAGCAACTATGGTACGTTCATGTAAGGGCCAAAATGACGAAAAAATGGCAATTGTCAGTTATCATGCGCTTGTGTTTGAAATCGCCAGTGTGTCTAAAATTATAAAAAGAAAATAACCCTAAAAATTTCTTTAAATTAATTCAAAAACTTAGTGAAAAAGATAACAAAATTATTTTCAAGGCCTAAAAGCGATGCTTTAGCCTCTTCAATAGAGGGAGTTCATTCCACACTAAATCTGCGTGTAAAACGGTTTCCGGTAAAAGTTTATTTCACGACTATAGTCCCAACTTCTTGCATAAAAAATGTGCAAAAATCAGTGCCATTGTTAATAATTTTAGTGTTGCAAATCATGTTTTGCTAGAACTTGTGGAGATATGGATCTCTACCAATTTGAACCGAAAACGCGAAAATTTGAGTGATATTTACGATGATGAGCGGATGAACACACGAAGTCAAAACGCGTGGTTAGCAGATCAGACATCGCCACAGGAAAATCAGATCTTTTTATATAGCGCTATTTTTCTCAAAAAGTAGACCTAAAATATGGTGTCATTTTTCAGATATGTTATGCAGAATTTTGTTCTGATTAAGATGATATCAAATATATATTTCAAAGTAAGACGTAACTCGACTTATAGCCAAAAACGTGACCCCTGTTTTGCGCGTAAAAGTCTATGGAAAGCTATTTGCGTGGCATGTACCCTTTAAGGAGCAATTCCATGCGTTTTTTTTTTTTTCTTTATCTATTTAAAATGCACGCGAAGAAATGAGGAAGGACATCAACAAGCGCGTGCATGGACGCCGCCATGTTTTTCGCTGTACGTGCGTTTTCCGCGAATAGGCTTTACTTTATATCAGCAATTTAATAAAAGTTCCAATTTGGTAGAAGTTTGAAACCTTTTGATATGAATAATGAAGGTTTCAAAATATTGAAAACATGGTTTATTGGTGCTTAAATTGCAAAAAGGGCTTTTCAATAGCATTGTTATTTTTTAGCTAAATTTTTTGTCATTTAAACTCAAGTTTTGGCCTTCATATTTAATAAAATTGCATAAAAATTCGATTTTAAGATATTTAAGTTTCTAGTTTGCTTTATTTATACCACTGTTCAGTATTGTAAATTGTTATAACACTCAAAGCTAAATTCATATTAATATTTAATTTGAAATAGCCATTCATTACATATGGTTTTTGGACAAAACGGGTTAAAACGGACGCTGGAGGGGGGGGGTAGGCCTGTTTGATTGTCATTGTTTGACTTGTTAAATAGTCTGCACGTACTTATGATGTTTTATTTTTGTAGTTATGTACTTGTAGAAGATGTTCAAGTGACTTTTATTCTTAACATCAATTGATATCTGCATAAAATTACAAATCTGCAACTATAGTGCGTTCATGTGCGTCAAAATGCCGAAAAATGGCAATTGTCGGTTATCATGCTTGTATTTGAAATCGCCAGTGTGTCTAAAGTATAAAAGAAAATAACCTAAAATTTCTTTAAATTAATTCAAAACTTAGTGAAAAAGATAACAAAATCATTTTCAAGGCCTAAAAGCGATGTTTTAGCCTCTTCAATGAAGGGTTCATACCACTAAATCCGCGTGTGAAGCGGTTTCCGGTAAAAGTTTATCACGACTATAGTCCCAACTTTGCATAAAAAAATGTGCAAAATCAGTACAATATTAACAATTTTAGTGTTGCAAATCGTGTTTTGCTAGAACTTGTGAATGTGATCTCTACTAATTTGAACAGAAAACGCGAAAATTTGAGTGATGTTTACGATGATGAGCGGATGAACACACGAGGTCAAAACGCAGTTAGCAGTCAGACGTAAACACGGGAAAATCGGGTCTTTTTATATAGCGCTATTTTTCTCAAAAGTAGACCTAAAATATGGTGTCATTTTCAGATATGTTATGCAGAATTTTTGTTCTGATTAAAATGATATCAAATATATATTTCAAAGTAAGACGTAACTCGACTTATAGCCTAAAACGTGACCCCTGTTTTGCACGTAAAGTCTATGGAAAGCTATTTGGTGGCATGTACCCTTTAAGGAGCAATTCCATGCGTTTTTTCGCGCGTCTTTATCTATTTAAAATGCACGCGAAGAAATGAGGAAGGACATCAACAAGCGCGTGCATGGACGCCGCCATGTTTTTCGCTGTACGTGCGTTTTCCGCGAATAGGCTTACTTTTATATCCAATTTAATAAAAGTTCCAATTTTGGTAGAAGTTTGAAACCTTTTTGATATGAATAATGAAGAGTTTCAAAAATATTGAAAACATTATTTATTGGTGTTTTAATTACAAAGAGGTTTGTCAAATTCATTGTTATTTTTTAGCTAAATTTTTGTCATTTAAACTCAAGTTTTGGCCTTCATATTTAATAAAATTGCATAAAAATTGATTTTAAGATATTTAAGTTTCTAGTTTGCTTTATTTATACCACTGTTCAGTATTGTAAATTGTTATAACACTCAAAGCTAAATTCATATTAATATTTAATTTGAAATAACCGATTCATTACATATGGTTTTTGGACAAAACGGGTTAAAACGGACGCTGGAGGGGGGGTAGGCCTATTTGATTGTCATTGTTTGACTTGTTAAATAGTCTGCACGTACTTATAATGTTTTATTTTTTGAAGTTATGTACTTGTAGAAGATGTTCAAGTGACTTTTATTCTTAACATCAATTGATATCTGCATAAAAATTACAAATCTGCAACAATTGTGCGTTCATGTGCGTCAAAATGACGAAAATGGCACTTGTCGGTTATCATGCTTGTATTTGAAATCGCCAGTGTGTCTAAAGTATAAAAGAAAATAACCTAAAATTTCTTTAAATTAATTCAAAACTTAGTGAAAAAAGATAACAAAATCATTTTCAAGGCCTAAAAGCGATGTTTTAGCCTCTTCAATGAAGGGTTCATACCACTAAATCCGCGTGTGAAGCGGTTTCCGGTAAAAGTTTATCACGACTATAGTCCCAACTTTGCATAAAAAATGTGCAAAATCAGTACAATATTAACAATTTTAGTGTTGCAAATCGTGTTTTGCTAGAACTTGTGAATGTGATCTCTACTAATTTGAACAGAAAACGCGAAAATTCTGAGTGATGTTTACGATGATGAGCGGATGAACACACGAGGTCAAAACGCGGTTAGCAGTCAGACGTAAACACGGGAAAATCGGGTCTTTTTATATAGCGCTATTTTTCTCAAAAAGTAGACCTAAAATATGGTGTCATTTTCAGATATGTTACGCAGAATTTTGTTCTGATTAAAATGATATCAAATATATATTTCCAAGTAAGACGTAACTCGACTTATAGCCTAAAAACGTGACCCCTGTTTTGCACGTAAAGTCTATGGAAAGCTATTTGGTGGCATGTACCCTTTAAGGAGCAATTCCATGCGTTTTTCGCGCGTCTTTATCTATTTAAAATGCACGCGAAGAAATGAGGAAGGACATCAACAAGCGCGTGCATGGACGTCGCCATGTTTTTTCGCTGTACGTGCGTTTTCCATGCGAATAGGCTTACTTTATATCCAATTTAATAAAGTTCCAATTTTGGTAGAAGTTTGAAAACCTTTTGATATGAATAATGAAGAGTTTCAAAATATTGAAAACATTATTTATTGGTGTTTTAATTACAAAGAGGTTTGTCAAATTCATTGTTATTTTTAGCTAAATTTTTTGTCATTTAAACTCAAGTTTTGGCCTTCATATTTAATAAAAATTGCATAAAAATTGATTTAAGATATTTAAGTTTCTAGTTTGCTTTATTTATACCACTGTTCAGTATTGTAAATTGTTATAACACTCAAAGCTAAATTCATATTAATATTTAATTTGAAATAGCCATTCATTACATATGGTTTTTGGACAAAACGGGTTAAAACGGACGCTGGAGGGGGGGTAGGCCTATTTGATTGTCATTGTTTGACTTGTTAAATAGTCTGCACGTACTTATAATGTTTTATTTTTGAAGTTATGTACTTGTAGAAGATGTTCAAGTGACTTTTATTCTTAACATCAATTGATATCTGCATAAAAAAATTACAAATCTGCAACTATAGTGTGTTCATGTGCGTCAAAATGACGAAAAATGGCACTTGTCGGTTATCATGCTTGTATTTGAAATCGCCAGTGTGTCTAAAGTATAAAAGAAAATAACCTAAAATTTCTTTAAATTAATTCAAAACTTAGTGAAAAAGATAACAAAATCATTTTCAAGGCCTAAAAGCGATGTTTTAGCCTCTTCAATGAAGGGTTCATACCACTAAATCCGCGTGTGAAGCGGTTTCCGGTAAAAGTTTATCACGACTATAGTCCCAACTTCTTTGTATAAAAAAATGTGCAAAATCAGTACAATATTAACAATTTTAGTGTTGCAAATCGTGTTTTGCTAGAACTTGTGAATGTGATTCTACTAATTTGAACAGAAAAACGCGAAAATTTGAGTGATGTTTACGATGATGAGCGGATGAACACACGAGGTCAAAACGCGGTTAGCAGTCAGACGTAAACACGGGAAAATCGGGTCTTTATATATAGCGCTATTTATCTCAAAAAGTAGACCTAAAATATGGTAAATCATTTTCAGATATGTTATGCAGAATTTTGTTCTGATTAAAATGATATCAAATATATATTTCAAAGTAAGACGTAACTCGACTTATAGCCTAAAACGTGACCCCTGTTTTGGTACGTAAAGTCTATGGAAAAGCTATTTGGTGGCATGTACCCTTTTTTAAGGAGCAATTCCATGCGTTTTTCGCGCGTCTTTTTATCTATTTAAAATGCACGCGAAGAAATGAGGAAGGACATCAACAAGCGCGTGCATGGACGCCGCCATGTTTTTCGCTGTACGTGCGTTTTCCGCGAATAGGCTTACTTTTATATCCAATTTAATAAAAGTTCCAATTTTGGTAGAAGTTTGAAACCTTTTGATATGAATAATGAAGGGATTTCAAAATATTGAAAACATTATTTATTGGTGTTTTAATTACAAAGAGGTTTGTCAAATTCTATTGTTATTTTTAGCTAAATTTTTGTCATTTAAACTCAAGTTTTGGCCTTAATATTTAATAAAATAGCATAAAAAATTAGATTTTAAAATATTTAAGTTTCTAGTTTGTTTTATTTATACCACTGTTCAGTATTGTAAATTGTTATAACACTCAAAGCTAAATTAATATTAATATTTAATTTGAAATAGCCATTCATTACATATGGTTTTTGGACAAAACGGGTTAAAAACGGACGCTGGAGGGGGTAGGCCTATTTGATTGTCATTGTTTGACTTGTTAAATAGTCTGCACGTACTTATAATGTTTTATTTTGAAGTTATGTACTTGTAGAAGATGTTCAAGTGACTTTTATTCTTAACATCAATTGATATCTGCATAAAAATTACCAATCTGCAACTATACTGCGTTCATCTGCGTCAAAATAACGAAAAAATGGCAATTGTCGGTTATCATGCTTGTATTTGAAGAATCGCCAGTGTGTCTAAGTAAAGTATAAAAAGAAAATAACCTAAAATTTCTTTAAATTAATTCAAAACTTAGTGAAAAAAGATAAATAAAATCATTTTCCAAGGCCTAAAAGCGATGTTTTTAGCCTCTTCAATGAAGGGTTCATACCACTAAATCCGCGTGTGAAGCGGTTTCCGGTAAAAGTTTATCACGACTATAGTCCCAACTTTGGCATAAAAATGTGCAAAAATCAGTACAAATATTAACAATTTTAGTGTTGCAAATCGTGTTTTGCTAGAACTTGTGAATGTGATCTCTACTAATTTGAACAGAAAACGCGAAAATTTGGAGTGATGTTTACGATGATGAGCGCATGAACACACGAGGTCAAAACGCGGTTAGCAGTCAGACGTAAACACGGGAAAATCGGGTCTTTTTTATATATCGCTATTTTTCTCAAAAAGTAGACCATAAATATGGTATGTCATTTTCAGATATGTTATGCAGAATTTTGTTCTGATTAAAATGATATCAAATATATATTTCAAAAGTAAGACGTAACTCGACTTATAGCCTAAAAACGTGACCCTGTTTTGCACGTAAAGTCTATGGAAAGCTATTTGGTGGCATGTACCCTTTAAGGAGCAATTCATGCGTTTTTCGCGCGTCTTTATCTATTTAAAATGCACGCGAAGAAATGAGGAAGGACATCAACAAGCGCGTGCATGGACGCCGCCATGTTTTTCGCTGTACGTGCGTTTTTCCGCGAATAGGCTTACTTTTTATATCCAATTTAATAAAAGTTCCAATTTTGGTAGAAGTTTGAAACCTTTTGATATGAATAATGAAGAGTTTCAAAATATTGAAAACATTATTTATTGGTGTGTTAATTACAAAGAGGTTTGTCAAATTCATTGTTAGTTTTTGAGCTAAATTTTTTGTCATTTAAACTCAAGTTTTGGCCTTCATATTTAATAAAATTGCAATTCGATTTTAAGATATTTAAGTTTCTAGTTTGCTTTATTTATACCACTGTTCAGTATTGTAAATTGTTATAACACTCAAAGCTAAATTCATATTAATATTTAATTTGAAATAGCCATTCATTACATATGGTTTTTTTTTTTTTTTTTTTAAAACGGACGCTGGAGGGGGGGGGTAAGCCTATTTGATTGTCATTGTTTGACTTGTTAAATAGATATCTGCACGTTACTTATAATGTTTTATTTTGAAGTTATGGTACTTGTAGAAGATGTTCAAAGTGACTTTTCTTTATTCTTAACATCAATTGATATCTGCATAAAAAATTACAAATCTGCAAACTATAGTCAGACGCACAGTTCATGTGCGTCAAAATGACGAAAAATGGCAATTGTCGATATAAAATATATTTCAAAGTAAGACATTATCATGCTTGTATTTGAAATCGCCAGTGTGTCTAAAGCGCGATAAAATGAGAAAATAACCTAAAATTTCTTTAAATTAATTCAAAATAAAAGTTCTTAGTGAAAAAGATAACAAAATCATTTTCAAGGCCTAAAAAACTCAAGCGATGTTTTAGCCTCTTCAATGAAGGGTTCATACCACTAAATCCGCGTGTGAAGCGGTTTCCGGTAAAAGTTTATCACGACTATAGTCCCAACTTTGCATAAAAAATGTGCAAAATCAGTACAATATTAACAATTTTAGTGTTGCAAATCGTGTTTTGCTAGAACTTGTGAATGTGATCTCTACTAATTTGAACAGAAAACGCGAAAATTTGAGTGATGTTTACGATGATGAGATGATGAGCGGATGAACACACGAGGTCAAAACGCGGGTAGCAGTCAGACGTAAACACGTGCAAAACGGGTCTTTTTATATAGCGCTATTTTTCTCAAAAGTAGACCTAAAATATGGTGTCATTTTCAGATATGTTATGCAGAATTTTGTTCTGATTAAAATGATATCAAATATATATTTCAAAGTAAGACGTAACTCGACTTATAGCCTAAAACGTGACCCCTGTTTTGCACGTAAAGTCTATGGAAAGCTATTTGGTGGCATGTACCCTTTAAGGAGCAATTCCATGCGTTTTTCGCGCGTCTTTATCTATTTAAAATGCACGCGAAGAAATGAGGAAGGACATCAACAAGCGCGTGCATGGACGCCGCCATGTTTTTTCGCTGTACGTGCGTTTTCCGCGAATAGGCTTACTTTTATATCCAATTTAATAAAAGTTCCAATTTTGGTAGAAGTTTGAAACCTTTTTGATATGAATAATGAAGAGTTTCAAAATATTGAAAACATTATTTATTGGTGTTTTAATTACAAAGAGGTTTGTCAAATTCATTGTTATTTTTTTTTTAAATTTTTTGTCATTTAAACTCAAGTTTTGGCCTTCATATTTAATAAAATTGCATAAAAAATTCGATTTTAAGATATTTAAGTTTCTAGTTTGCTTTATTTATACCACTGTTCAGTATTGTAAATTGTTATAACACTCAAAGCTAAATTCATATTAATATTTAATTTGAAATAGCCATTCATTACATATGGTTTTTTGGACAAAACGGTTAAAAACGGACGCTGGAGGGGGGGGTAGGCCTATTTGATTGTCATTGTTTGACTTGTTAAATAGTCTGCACGTACTTATAATGTTTTTTTTTTGAAGTTATGTACTTGTAGAAGATGTTCAAGTTACTTTTATTCTTAACATCAATTGATATCTGCATAAAAATTACAAATCTGCAACTATAGTGTGTTCATGTGCGTCAAAATGACGAAAAATGGCAATTGTCGGTTATCATGCTTGTATTTGAAATCGCCAGTGTGTCTAAAGTATAAAAGAAAATAACCTAAAATTTCTTTAAATTAATTCAAAACTTAGTGAAAAAGATAACAAAATCATTTTCAAGGCCTAAAAGCGATGTTTTAGCCTCTTCAATGAAGGGTTCATACCACTAAATCCGCGTGTGAAGCGGTTTCCGGTAAAAGTTTATCACGACTATAGTCCCAACTTTGCATAAAAAAAAAATGCAAAATCAGTACAATATTAACAATTTTAGTGTTGCAAATCGTGTTTTGCTAGAACTTGTGAATGTGATCTCTACTAATTTGAACAGAAAACGCGAAAATTTGAGTGATGTTTACGATGATGAGCGGATGAACACACGAGGTCAAAACGCGGTTAGCAGTCAGACGTAAACACGGGAAAATCGGGTCTTTTTATATAGCGCTATTTTTCTCAAAAAGTAGACCTAAAATATGGTGTCATTTTCAGATATGTTATGCAGAATTTTGTTCTGATTAAAAATGATATCAAATATATATTTCAAAGTAAGACGTAACTCGACTTATAGCCTAAAACGTGACCCCTGTTTTGCACGTAAAGTCTATGGAAAGCTATTTGGTGGCATGTACCCTTTAAGGAGCAATTCCATGCGTTTTTCGCGCGTCTTTATCTATTTAAAATGCACGCGAAGAAATGAGGAAGGACATCAACAAGCGCGTGCATGGACGCCGCCATGTTTTTCGCTGTACGTGCGTTTTCCGCGAATAGGCTTACTTTTATATCCAATTTAATAAAAGTTCCAATTTTGGTAGAAGTTTGAAACCTTTTGATATGAATAATGAAGAGTTTCAAAATATTGAAAACATTATTTATTGGTGTTTTAATTACAAAGAGGTTTGTCAAATTCATTGTTATTTTTTAGCTAAATTTTTTGTCATTTAAACTCAAGTTTTGGCCTTCATATTTAATAAAATTGCATAAAAAATTCGATTTTAAGATATTTAAGTTTCTAGTTTGCTTTATTTATACCACTGTTCAGTATTGTAAATTGTTATAACACTCAAAGCTAAATTCATATTAATATTTAATTTGAAATAGCCATTCATTACATATGGTTTTTTTTCAAAATGGGTTAAAACGGACGCTGGAGGGGGGTGGGGTAGGCCTATTTGATTGTCATTGTTTGACTTGTTAAATAGTCTGCACGTACTTATAATGTTTTATTTTTTTTTTTTTGTACTTGTAGAAGATGTTCAAGTGACTTTTATTCTTAACATCAATTGATATCTGCATAAAAATTACAAATCTGCAACTATAGTGCGTTCATGTGCGTCAAAATGATGGAAAATGGCAATTGTCGGTTATCATGCTTGTATTTGAAATCGCCAGTGTGTCTAAAGTATAAAAGAAAATAACCTAAAATTTCTTTAAATTAATTCAAAACTTAGTGAAAAAGATAACAAAATCATTTTCAAGCTGCCTAAAAGCGATGTTTTAGCCTCTTCAATGAAGGGTTCATACCACTAAATCCGCGTGTGAAGCGGTTTCCGGTAAAAGTTTATCACGACTATAGTCCCAACTTTGCATAAAAAATGTGCAAAATCAGTACAATATTAACAATTTTAGTGTTGCAAATCGTGTTTTGCTAGAACTTGTGAATGTGATCTCTACTAATTTGAACAGAAAACGCGAAAATTTGAGTGATGTTTACGATGATGAGCGGATGAACACACGAGGTCAAAACGCGGTTAGCAGTCAGACGTAAACACGGGAAAATCGGGTCTTTTTATATAGCGCTATTTTTCTCAAAAAAAGTAGACCTAAAATATGGTGTCATTTTCAGATATGTTATGCAGAATTTTGTTCTGATTAAAATGATATCAAATATATATTTCAAAGTAAGACGTAACTCGACTTATAGCCTAAAACGTGACCCCTGTTTTGCACGTAAAGTCTATGGAAAGCTATTTGGTGGCATGTACCCTTTAAGGAGCAATTCCATGCGTTTTTCGCGCGTCTTTATCTATTTAAAATGCACGCGAAGAAATGAGGAAGGACATCAACAAGCGCGTGCATGGACGCCGCCATGTTTTTCGCTGTACGTGCGTTTTCCGCGAATAGGCTTACTTTTATATCCAATTTAATAAAAGTTCCAATTTTGGTAGAAGTTTGAAACCTTTTGATATGAATAATGAAGAGTTTCAAAATATTGAAAACATTATTTATTGGTGTTTTAATTACAAAGAGGTTTGTCAAATTCATTGTTATTTTTTAGCTAAATTTTTTGTCATTTAAACTCAAGTTTTGGCCTTCATATTTAATAAAATTGCATAAAAAATTCGATTTTAAGATATTTAAGTTTCTAGTTTGCTTTATTTATACCACTGTTCAGTATTGTAAATTGTTATAACACTCAAAGCTAAATTCATATTAATATTTAATTTGAAATAGGCATTCATTACATATGGTTTTTTTCGGACAAATCTGCAACTATAAAGCGTTCATGGGTTAAAAAAGTATAAAAAGACGCTTAATTCAAAACTTAGTGAAAAAGACTAACATAAAATCAGGATGTTTTAGGGGAAGACCCAGCACCCCTAAATCCTGCGTGTGAGCTTTACCGATATTAGTCCTAACTTTTGCATAAAAAATGTTACAAAATCAGTGAAATATTAACAATTTTAAAAGTGTTGCAAATCATTGTTTTGCTAGAACTTGTAGAATAGTCTCTACTAATTTAAAGAAAAACGCGAAAATTTGAGTGATGTTTACGATGGGATGAACATGTCGAACGTAAACAGGAAAATCAGGTCTTTTTATGCGCTTAACGGACCTAAACATGGGAAAAATCGTTTTTTGCAAGCTATTTTCTCAAAAGTTGTCATTGTTTGCACTTGATTAAATAGTCTGAAAGGAAGACGTAACTAAAATGCCCCCAAGCCTGCATAATGTTTTTTGAGGAGCAATTCCGTACGTTTTTCGCGTTTTTGCGCGCGAAGAATGAGTTATGTACTTGTAGAAGATGTTCAAGAAGAGTTTCAAAATATTGACTTTTTATTCTTAATTACAAAGAGGTTTAATCAAATTCATTGTTATTTTTTAGCTAAATTTTTTTTTATTTTTTCTCAAGTTTTGGCCTTCATATTTAATAAAATTGCATAAAAAATTCGATTTTAAGATATTTAAGTTTCTAGTTTGCTTTATTTATACCACTGTTCAGTATTGTAAATTGTTATAACACTCAAAGCTAAATTCATATTAATATTTAATTTGAAATAGCCATTCATTACATATGGTTTTGGACAAACGGGTTAAAATGGACGCTGGAGGGGGGTAGCCTATTTGATTGTTTATTGTTTGACTTGTTAAATAGTCTGCACGTACTTATAAATTTTGAAGTTGGTACTTGTAGAAGATGTTCAAGTGACTTTTGTTCTACACATCAATTGATATCTGCATAAAAATTACAAATCTGCAACCATAGTAAGTTCATGTGCGTCAAAATGACGAAAATGGCAATTGTCGGTTATCATGTTTGTATTTGAAATCGCCAGTGTGTCTAAAGTATAAAAAGAAAATAACCTAAAATTTCTTTAAATTAATTCAAAACTTAGTGAAAAAGATAACAAAATCATTTTCAAGGCCTAAAAGCGATGTTTTAGCCTCTTCAATGAAGGGTTCATACCACTAAATCCGCGTGTGAAGCGGTTTCCGGTAAAAGTTTATCACGACTATAAAAAAAAAAAAAAAAAAAAAATGTGCAAAATCAGTACAATATTAACAATTTTAGTGTTGCAAATCGTGTTTTGCTAGAACTTGTGAATGTGGATCTCTACTAATTTGAACAGAAAAAACGCGAAAATTTGAGTGATGTTTACGATGATGAGCGCATGAACACACGAGGTCAAAACGCGGTTAGCAGTCAGACGTAAACACGGGAAAATCGGGTCTTTTTATATAGCGCTATTTTTCTCAAAAAGTAGACCTAAAATATGGTGTCATTTTCAGATATGTTATGCAGAATTTTGTTCTGATTAAAATGATATCAAATATATATTTCAAAGTAAGACGTAACTCGACTTATAGCCTAAAACGTGACCCCTGTTTTGCACGTAAAGTCTATGGAAAGCTATTTGGTGGCATGTACCCTTTAAGGAGCAATTCCATGCGTTTTCGCGCGTCTTTATCTATTTAAAATGCACGCGAAGAAATGAGGAAGGACATCAACAAGCGCGTGCATGGACGCCGCCATGTTTTTCGCTGTACGTGCGATTTCAGCGAATAGGCTTACTTTTATATCCAATTTAATAAAAGTTCCAATTTTGGTAGAAGTTTGAAACCTTTTGATATGAATAATGAAGAGTTTCAAAATATTGAAAACATTATTTATTGGTGTTTTAATTACAAAGAGGTTTGTCAAATTCATTGTTATTTTTTAGCTAAATTTTTTGTCATTTAAACTCAAGTTTTGGCCTTCATATTTAATAAAATTGCATAAAAAATTGATTTTAAGATATTTAAGTTTCTAGTTTGCTTTATTTATACCACTGTTCAGTATTGTAAATTGTTATAACACTCAAAGCTAAATTCATATTAATATTTAATTTGAAATAGCCATTCATTACATATGGTTTTTGGACAAAACGGGTTAAAACGGACGCTGGAGGGGGGGGGGGGGGGAGGCACATTTGATTGTCATTGTTTGACTTGTTAAATAGTCTGCACGTACTTATAATGTTTTATTTTTTTTTTATGTACTTGTAGAAGATGTTCAAGTGACTTTTATTCTTAACATCAATTGATATCTGCATAAAAATTACAAATCTGCAACTATAGTGCGTTCATGTGCGTCAAAATGACGCAAAATGGCAATTGTCGGTTATCATGCTTGTATTTGAAATCGCCAGTGTGTTAAAGTATAAAAGAAAATAACCTAAAATTTCTTTTTAAATTAATTCAAAACTTAGTGAAAAGATAACAAAATTATTTTCAAGGCCTAAAAGCGATGTTTTAGCCTCTTCAATGAAGGGTTCATACCACTAAATCCGCGTGTGAAGCGGTTTCCGGTAAAAGTTTATCACGACTATAGTCCCAACTAAACAAAAAAAATGTGCAAAATCAGTACAATATTAACAATTTTAGTGTTGCAAATCGTGTTTTGCTAGAACTTGTGAATGTGATCTCTACTAATTTGAACAGAAAACGCGAAAATTTGAGTGATGTTTACGATGATGAGCGGATGAACACACGAGGTCAAAACGCGGTTAGCAGTCAGACGTAAACACGGGAAAATCGGGTCTTTTTATATAGCGCTATTTTTCTCAAAAAGTAGACCTAAAATATGGTGTCATTTTCAGATATGTTATGCAGAATTTTGTTCTGATTAAAATGATATCAAATATATATTTCAAAGTAAGACGTAACTCGACTTATAGCCTAAAACGTGACCCTGTTTTGCACGTAAAGTCTATAGAAAGAAATATGATAGCATGTACCCTTTAAGGAGCAATTCCATGCGTTTTTCGCGCGTCTTTATCTATTTAAAATGCACGCGAAGAAATGAGGAAGGACATCAACAAGCGCGTGCATGGACGCCGCCATGTTTTTTCGCTGTACATGCGTTTTCCGCGAATAGGCTTACTTTTATATCCAATTTAATAAAAGTTCCAATTTTGGTAGAAGTTTGAAACCTTTGATATGAATAATGAAGAGTTTCCAAAATATTGAAAACATTATTTATTGGTGTTTTAATTACAAAGAGGTTTGTCAAATTCATTGTTATTTTTAGCTAAATTTTTGTCATTTAAACTCAAGTTTTGGCCTTCATATTTAATAAAATTGCATAAAAAATTCGATTTTAAGATATTTAAGTTTCTAGTTTGCTTTATTTATACCACTGTTCAGTATTGTAAATTGTTATAACACTCAAAGCTAAATTCATATTAATATTTAATTTGAAATAGCCATTCATTACATATGGTTTTTGGACAAAACGGGTTAAAACGGACGCTGGAGGGGGTAGGCCTATTTGATTGTCATTGTTTGACTTGTTAAATAGTCTGCACGTACTTATAATGTTTTATTTTGAAGTTATGTACTTGTAGAAGATGTTCAAGTGACTTTTATTCTTAACATCAATTGATATCTGCATAAAATTACAAATCTGCAACTATAGTGCGTTCATGTGCGTAAAAATGACGAAAAATGGCAATTGTCGGTTATCATGCTTGTATTTGAAATCGCCAGTGTGTCTAAAGTATAAAAGAAAATAACCTAAAATTTCTTTAAATTAATTCAAAACTTAGTGAAAAAGATAACAAAATCATTTTCAAGGCCTAAAAGCGATGTTTTAGCCTCTTCAATGAAGGGTTCATACCACTAAATCCGCGTGTGAAGCGGTTTCCGGTAAAAGTTTATCACGACTATAGTCCCAACTTTGCATAAAAAATGTGCAAAATCAGTACAATATTAACAATTTTAGTGTTGCAAATCGTGTTTTGCTAGAACTTGTGAATGTGATCTCTACTAATTTGAACAGAAAACGCGAAAATTTGAGTGATGTTTACGATGATGAGCGGATGAACACACGAGGTCAAAACGCGGTTAGCAGTCAGACGTAAACACGGGAAAATCGGGTCTTTTTTATATAGCGCTATTTTTCTCAAAAAGTAGACCTAAAATATGGTGTCATTTTCAGATATGTTATGCAGAATTTTGTTCTGATTAAAATGATATCAAATATATATTTCAAAGTAAGACGTAACTCGACTTATAGCCTAAAACGTGACCCCTGTTTTGCACGTAAAGTCTATGGAAAGCTATTTGGTGGCATGTACCCTTTAATGAGCAATTCCATGCGTTTTTCGCGCGTCTTTATCTATTTAAAATGCACGCGAAGAAATGAGGAAGGACATCAACAAGCGCGTGCATGGACGCCGCCATGTTTTTCGCTGTACGTGCGTTTTCCGCGAATAGGCTTACTTTTATATCCAATTTAATAAAAGTTCCAATTTTGGTAGAAGTTTGAAACCTTTTGATATGAATAATGAAGAGTTTCAAAATATTGAAAACATTATTTATTGGTGTTTTAATTACAAAGAGGTTTGTCAAATTCATTGTTATTTTTAGCTAAATTTTTGTCATTTAAACTCAAGTTTTGGCCTTCATATTTAATAAAATTGCATAAAAATTCGATTTTAAGATATTTAAGTTTCTAGTTTGCTTTATTTATACCACTGTTCAGTATTGTAAATTGTTATAACACTCAAAGCTAAATTCATATTAATATTTAATTTGAAATAGCCATTCATTACATATGGTTTTTGGACAAAACAGGTTAAAACGGACGCTGGAGGGGGGTAGGCCTATTTGATTGTCATTGTTTGACTTGTTAAATAGTCTGCACGTACTTATAATGTTTTATTTTTGAAGTTATGTACTTGTAGAAGATGTTCAAGTGACTTTTATTCTTAACATCAATTGATATCTGCATAAAAATTACAAATCTGCAACTATAGTGTTCATGTGCGTCAAAATGACGAAAATGGCAATTGTCGGTTATCATGCTTGTATTTGAAATCGCCAGTGTGTCTAAAGTATAAAAGAAAATAACCTAAAATTTCTTTAAATTAATTCAAAACTTAGTGAAAAGATAACAAAATCATTTTCAAGGCCTAAAAGCGATGTTTTAGCCTCTTCAATGAAGGGTTCATACCACTAAATCCGCGTGTGAAGCGGTTTCCGGTAAAAGTTTATCACGACTATAGTCCCAACTTTGCATAAAAAATGTGCAAAATCAGTACAATATTAACAATTTTAGTGTTGCAAATCGTGTTTTGCTAGAACTTGTGAATGTGATCTCTACTAATTTGAACAGAAAACGCGAAAATTTGAGTGATGTTTACGATGATGAGCGGATGAACACACGAGGTCAAAACGCGGTTAGCAGTCAGACGTAAACACGGGAAAATCGGGTCTTTTATATAGCGCTATTTTCTCAAAAGTAGACCTAAAATATGGTGTCATTTTCAGATATGTTATGCAGAATTTTGTTCTGATTAAAATGATATCAAATATATATTTCAAAGTAAGACGTAACTCGACTTATAGCCTAAAACGTGACCCCTGTTTTGCACGTAAAGTCTATGGAAAGCTATTTGGTGGCATGTACCCTTTAAGGAGCAATTCCATGCGTTTTCGCGCGTCTTTATCTATTTAAAATGCACGCGAAGAAATGAGGAAGGACATCAACAAGCGCGTGCATGGACGCCGCCATGTTTTTCGCTGTACGTGCGTTTTCCGCGAATAGGCTTACCCACTTTTATATCCAATTTAATAAAAGTTCCAATTTTGGTAGAAGTTTGAAACCTTTTGATATGAATAATGAAGAGTTTCAAAATATTGAAAACATTATTTATTGGTGTTTTAATTACAAAGAGGTTTGTCAAATTCATTGTTATTTTTAGCTAAATTTTTGTCATTTAAACTCAAGTTTTGGCCTTCATATTTAATAAAATTGCATAAAAAATTCGATTTTAAGATATTTAAGTTTCTAGTTTGCTTTATTTATACCACTGTTCAGTATTGTAAATTGTTATAACACTCAAAGCTAAATTCATATTAATATTTAATTTGAAATAGCCATTCATTACATATGGTTTTTGGACAAAACGGGTTAAAACGGACGCTGGAGGGGGGGGGGCCTATTTGATTGTCATTGTTTGACTTGTTAAATAGTCTGCACGTACTTATAATGTTTTATTTTTGAAGTTATGTACTTGTAGAAGATGTTCAAGTGACTTTTATTCTTAACATCAATTGATATCTGCATAAAAATTACAAATCTGCAACTATAGTGTTTCATGTGCGTCAAAATGACGAAAATGGCAATTGTCGGTTATCATGCTTGTATTTGAAATCGCCAGTGTGTCTAAAGTATAAAAGAAAATAACCTAAAATTTCTTTAAATTAATTCAAAACTTAGTGAAAAAGATAACAAAATCATTTTCAAGGCCTAAAAGCGATGTTTTAGCCTCTTCAATGAAGGGTTCATACCACTAAATCCGCGTGTGAAGCGGTTTCCGGTAAAAGTTTATCACGACTATAGTCCCAACTTTGCATAAAAAATGTGCAAAATCAGTACAATATTAACAATTTTAGTGTTGCAAATCGTGTTTTGCTAGAACTTGTGAATGTGATCTCTACTAATTTGAACAGAAAACGCGAAAATTTGAGTGATGTTTACGATGATGAGCGGATGAACACACGAGGTCAAAACGCGGTTAGCAGTCAGACGTAAACACGGGAAAATCGGGTCTTTTATATAGCGCTATTTTTCTCAAAAAGTAGACCTAAAATATGGTGTCATTTTCAGATATGTTATGCAGAATTTTGTTCTGATTAAAATGATATCAAATATATATTTCAAAGTAAGACGTAACTCGACTTATAGCCTAAAACGTGACCCCTGTTTTGCACGTAAAGTCTATGGAAAGCTATTTGGTGGCATGTACCCTTTAAGGAGCAATTCCATGCGTTTTTCGCGCGTCTTTATCTATTTAAAATGCACGCGAAGAAATGAGGAAGGACATCAACAAGCGCGTGCATGGACGCCGCCATGTTTTTCGCTGTACGTGCGTTTTCCGCGAATAGGCTTACTTTTATATCCAATTTAATAAAAGTTCCAATTTTGGTAGAAGTTTGAAACCTTTTGATATGAATAATGAAGAGTTTCAAAATATTGAAAACATTATTTATTGGTGTTTTAATTACAAAGAGGTTTGTCAAATTCATTGTTATTTTTAGCTAAATTTTTGTCATTTAAACTCAAGTTTTGGCCTTCATATTTAATAAAATTGCATAAAAATTCGATTTTAAGATATTTAAGTTTCTAGTTTGCTTTATTTATACCACTGTTCAGTATTGTAAATTGTTATAACACTCAAAGCTAAATTCATATTAATATTTAATTTGAAATAGCCATTCATTACATATGGTTTTTGGACAAAACGGGTTAAAACGGACGCTGGAGGGGGGTAGGCCTATTTGATTGTCATTGTTTGACTTGTTAAATAGTCTGCACGTACTTATAATGTTTTATTTTGAAGTTATGTACTTGTAGAAGATGTTCAAGTGACTTTTATTCTTAACATCAATTGATATCTGCATAAAAATTACAAATCTGCAACTATAGTGCGTTCATGTGCGTCAAAATGACGAAAAATGGCAATTGTCGGTTATCATGCTTGTATTTGAAATCGCCAGTGTGTCTAAAGTATAAAAGAAAATAACCTAAAATTTCTTTAAATTAATTCAAAACTTAGTGAAAAGATAACAAAATCATTTTCAAGGCCTAAAAGCGATGTTTTAGCCTCTTCAATGAAGGGTTCATACCACTAAATCCGCGTGTGAAGCGGTTTCCGGTAAAAGTTTATCACGACTATAGTCCCAACTTTGCATAAAAATGTGCAAAATCAGTACAATATTAACAATTTTAGTGTTGCAAATCGTGTTTTGCTAGAACTTGTGAATGTGATCTCTACTAATTTGAACAGAAAACGCGAAAATTTGAGTGATGTTTACGATGATGAGCGGATGAACACACGAGGTCAAAACGCGGTTAGCAGTCAGACGTAAACACGGGAAAATCGGGTCTTTTTATATAGCGCTATTTTTCTCAAAAAGTAGACCTAAAATATGGTGTCATTTTCAGATATGTTATGCAGAATTTTGTTCTGATTAAAATGATATCAAATATATATTTCAAAGTAAGACGTAACTCGACTTATAGCCTAAAACGTGACCCCTGTTTTGCACGTAAAGTCTATGGAAAGCTATTTGGTGGCATGTACCCTTTAAGGAGCAATTCCATGCGTTTTTCGCGCGTCTTTATCTATTTAAAATGCACGCGAAGAAATGAGGAAGGACATCAACAAGCGCGTGCATGGACGCCGCCATGTTTTTCGCTGTACGTGCGTTTTCCGCGAATAGGCTTACTTTTATATCCAATTTAATAAAAGTTCCAATTTTGGTAGAAGTTTGAAACCTTTTGATATGAATAATGAAGAGTTTCAAAATATTGAAAACATTATTTATTGGTGTTTTAATTACAAAGAGGTTTGTCAAATTCATTGTTATTTTTAGCTAAATTTTTGTCATTTAAACTCAAGTTTTGGCCTTCATATTTAATAAAATTGCATAAAAATTCGATTTTAAGATATTTAAGTTTCTAGTTTGCTTTATTTATACCACTGTTCAGTATTGTAAATTGTTATAACACTCAAAGCTAAATTCATATTAATATTTAATTTGAAATAGCCATTCATTACATATGGTTTTTGGACAAAACGGGTTAAAACGGACGCTGGAGGGGGGTAGGCCTATTTGATTGTCATTGTTTGACTTGTTAAATAGTCTGCACGTACTTATAATGTTTTATTTTTGAAGTTATGTACTTGTAGAAGATGTTCAAGTGACTTTTATTCTTAACATCAATTGATATCTGCATAAAAATTACAAATCTGCAACTATAGTGCGTTCATGTGCGTCAAAATGACGAAAAATGGCAATTGTCGGTTATCATGCTTGTATTTGAAATCGCCAGTGTGTCTAAAGTATAAAAGAAAATAACCTAAAATTTCTTTAAATTAATTCAAAACTTAGTGAAAAAGATAACAAAATCATTTTCAAGGCCTAAAAGCGATGTTTTAGCCTCTTCAATGAAGGGTTCATACCACTAAATCCGCGTGTGAAGCGGTTTCCGGTAAAAGTTTATCACGACTATAGTCCCAACTTTGCATAAAAATGTGCAAAATCAGTACAATATTAACAATTTTAGTGTTGCAAATCGTGTTTTGCTAGAACTTGTGAATGTGATCTCTACTAATTTGAACAGAAAACGCGAAAATTTGAGTGATGTTTACGATGATGAGCGGATGAACACACGAGGTCAAAACGCGGTTAGCAGTCAGACGTAAACACGGGAAAATCGGGTCTTTTATATAGCGCTATTTTTCTCAAAAAGTAGACCTAAAATATGGTGTCATTTTCAGATATGTTATGCAGAATTTTGTTCTGATTAAAATGATATCAAATATATATTTCAAAGTAAGACGTAACTCGACTTATAGCCTAAAACGTGACCCCTGTTTTGCACGTAAAGTCTATGGAAAGCTATTTGGTGGCATGTACCCTTTAAGGAGCAATTCCATGCGTTTTTCGCGCGTCTTTATCTATTTAAAATGCACGCGAAGAAATGAGGAAGGACATCAACAAGCGCGTGCATGGACGCCGCCATGTTTTTCGCTGTACGTGTGCGTTTTCCGCGAATAGGCTTACTTTTATATCCAATTTAATAAAAGTTCCAATTTTGGTAGAAGTTTGAAACCTTTTGATATGAATAATGAAGAGTTTCAAAATATTGAAAACATTATTTATTGGTGTTTTAATTACAAAGAGGTTTGTCAAATTCATTGTTATTTTTAGCTAAATTTTTGTCATTTAAACTCAAGTTTTGGCCTTCATATTTAATAAAATTGCATAAAAAATTCGATTTTAAGATATTTAAGTTTCTAGTTTGCTTTATTTATACCACTGTTCAGTATTGTAAATTGTTATAACACTCAAAGCTAAATTCATATTAATATTTAATTTGAAATAGCCATTCATTACATATGGTTTTTGGACAAAACGGGTTAAAACGGACGCTGGAGGGGGGGTAGGCCTATTTGATTGTCATTGTTTGACTTGTTAAATAGTCTGCACGTACTTATAATGTTTTATTTTTGAAGTTATGTACTTGTAGAAGATGTTCAAGTGACTTTTATTCTTAACATCAATTGATATCTGCATAAAAATTACAAATCTGCAACTATAGTGCGTTCATGTGCGTCAAAATGACGAAAAATGGCAATTGTCGGTTATCATGCTTGTATTTGAAATCGCCAGTGTGTCTAAAGTATAAAAGAAAATAACCTAAAATTTCTTTAAATTAATTCAAAACTTAGTGAAAAAGATAACAAAATCATTTTCAAGGCCTAAAAGCGATGTTTTAGCCTCTTCAATGAAGGGTTCATACCACTAAATCCGCGTGTGAAGCGGTTTCCGGTAAAAGTTTATCACGACTATAGTCCCAACTTTGCATAAAAATGTGCAAAATCAGTACAATATTAACAATTTTAGTGTTGCAAATCGTGTTTTGCTAGAACTTGTGAATGTGATCTCTACTAATTTGAACAGAAAACGCGAAAATTTGAGTGATGTTTACGATGATGAGCGGATGAACACACGAGGTCAAAACGCGGTTAGCAGTCAGACGTAAACACGGGAAAATCGGGTCTTTTTATATAGCGCTATTTTTCTCAAAAAGTAGACCTAAAATATGGTGTCATTTTCAGATATGTTATGCAGAATTTTGTTCTGATTAAAATGATATCAAATATATATTTCAAAGTAAGACGTAACTCGACTTATAGCCTAAAACGTGACCCCTGTTTTGCACGTAAAGTCTATGGAAAGCTATTTGGTGGCATGTACCCTTTAAGGAGCAATTCCATGCGTTTTTCGCGCGTCTTTATCTATTTAAAATGCACGCGAAGAAATGAGGAAGGACATCAACAAGCGCGTGCATGGACGCCGCCATGTTTTTCGCTGTACGTGCGTTTTCCGCGAATAGGCTTACTTTTATATCCAATTTAATAAAAGTTCCAATTTTGGTAGAAGTTTGAAACCTTTTGATATGAATAATGAAGAGTTTCAAAATATTGAAAACATTATTTATTGGTGTTTTAATTACAAAGAGGTTTGTCAAATTCATTGTTATTATTTTTTTAGCTAAATTTTTGTCATTTAAACTCAAGTTTTGGCCTTCATATTTAATAAAATTGCATAAAAAATTCGATTTTAAGATATTTAAGTTTCTAGTTTGCTTTATTTATACCACTGTTCAGTATTGTAAATTGTTATAACACTCAAAGCTAAATTCATATTAATATTTAATTTGAAATAGCCATTCATTACATATGGTTTTTGGACAAAACGGGTTAAAACGGACGCTGGAGGGGGGGTAGGCCTATTTGATTGTCATTGTTTGACTTGTTAAATAGTCTGCACGTACTTATAATGTTTTATTTTTGAAGTTATGTACTTGTAGAAGATGTTCAAGTGACTTTTATTCTTAACATCAATTGATATCTGCATAAAAATTACAAATCTGCAACTATAGTGCGTTCATGTGCGTCAAAATGACGAAAAATGGCAATTGTCGGTTATCATGCTTGTATTTGAAATCGCCAGTGTGTCTAAAGTATAAAAGAAAATAACCTAAAATTTCTTTAAATTAATTCAAAACTTAGTGAAAAAGATAACAAAATCATTTTCAAGGCCTAAAAGCGATGTTTTAGCCTCTTCAATGAAGGGTTCATACCACTAAATCCGCGTGTGAAGCGGTTTCCGGTAAAAGTTTATCACGACTATAGTCCCAACTTTGCATAAAAAATGTGCAAAATCAGTACAATATTAACAATTTTAGTGTTGCAAATCGTGTTTTGCTAGAACTTGTGAATGTGATCTCTACTAATTTGAACAGAAAACGCGAAAATTTGAGTGATGTTTACGATGATGAGCGGATGAACACACGAGGTCAAAACGCGGTTAGCAGTCAGACGTAAACACGGGAAAATCGGGTCTTTTTATATAGCGCTATTTTTCTCAAAAAGTAGACCTAAAATATGGTGTCATTTTCAGATATGTTATGCAGAATTTTGTTCTGATTAAAATGATATCAAATATATATTTCAAAGTAAGACGTAACTCGACTTATAGCCTAAAACGTGACCCCTGTTTTGCACGTAAAGTCTATGGAAAGCTATTTGGTGGCATGTACCCTTTAAGGAGCAATTCCATGCGTTTTTCGCGCGTCTTTATCTATTTAAAATGCACGCGAAGAAATGAGGAAGGACATCAACAAGCGCGTGCATGGACGCCGCCATGTTTTTCGCTGTACGTGCGTTTTCCGCGAATAGGCTTACTTTTATATCCAATTTAATAAAAGTTCCAATTTTGGTAGAAGTTTGAAACCTTTTGATATGAATAATGAAGAGTTTCAAAATATTGAAAACATTATTTATTGGTGTTTTAATTACAAAGAGGTTTGTCAAATTCATTGTTATTTTTAGCTAAATTTTTGTCATTTAAACTCAAGTTTTGGCCTTCATATTTAATAAAATTGCATAAAAAATTCGATTTTAAGATATTTAAGTTTCTAGTTTGCTTTATTTATACCACTGTTCAGTATTGTAAATTGTTATAACACTCAAAGCTAAATTCATATTAATATTTAATTTGAAATAGCCATTCATTACATATGGTTTTTGGACAAAACGGGTTAAAACGGACGCTGGAGGGGGGTAGGCCTATTTGATTGTCATTGTTTGACTTGTTAAATAGTCTGCACGTACTTATAATGTTTTATTTTTGAAGTTATGTACTTGTAGAAGATGTTCAAGTGACTTTTATTCTTAACATCAATTGATATCTGCATAAAAATTACAAATCTGCAACTATAGTGCGTTCATGTGCGTCAAAATGACGAAAAATGGCAATTGTCGGTTATCATGCTTGTATTTGAAATCGCCAGTGTGTCTAAAGTATAAAAGAAAATAACCTAAAATTTCTTTAAATTAATTCAAAACTTAGTGAAAAAGATAACAAAATCATTTTCAAGGCCTAAAAGCGATGTTTTAGCCTCTTCAATGAAGGGTTCATACCACTAAATCCGCGTGTGAAGCGGTTTCCGGTAAAAGTTTATCACGACTATAGTCCCAACTTTGCATAAAAAATGTGCAAAATCAGTACAATATTAACAATTTTAGTGTTGCAAATCGTGTTTTGCTAGAACTTGTGAATGTGATCTCTACTAATTTGAACAGAAAACGCGAAAATTTGAGTGATGTTTACGATGATGAGCGGATGAACACACGAGGTCAAAACGCGGTTAGCAGTCAGACGTAAACACGGGAAAATCGGGTCTTTTTATATAGCGCTATTTTTCTCAAAAAGTAGACCTAAAATATGGTGTCATTTTCAGATATGTTATGCAGAATTTTGTTCTGATTAAAATGATATCAAATATATATTTCAAAGTAAGACGTAACTCGACTTATAGCCTAAAACGTGACCCCTGTTTTGCACGTAAAGTCTATGGAAAGCTATTTGGTGGCATGTACCCTTTAAGGAGCAATTCCATGCGTTTTTCGCGCGTCTTTATCTATTTAAAATGCACGCGAAGAAATGAGGAAGGACATCAACAAGCGCGTGCATGGACGCATGTTTTTCGCTGTACGTGCGTTTTCCGCGAATAGGCTTACTTTTATATCCAATTTAATAAAAGTTCCAATTTTGGTAGAAGTTTGAAACCTTTTGATATGAATAATGAAGAGTTTCAAAATATTGAAAACATTATTTATTGGTGTTTTAATTACAAAGAGGTTTGTCAAATTCATTGTTATTTTTTAGCTAAATTTTTTGTCATTTAAACTCAAGTTTTGGCCTTCATATTTAATAAAATTGCATAAAAAATTCGATTTTAAGATATTTAAGTTTCTAGTTTGCTTTATTTATACCACTGTTCAGTATTGTAAATTGTTATAACACTCAAAGCTAAATTCATATTAATATTTAATTTGAAATAGCCATTCATTACATATGGTTTTTGGACAAAACGGGTTAAAACGGACGCTGGAGGGGGGGTAGGCCTATTTGATTGTCATTGTTTGACTTGTTAAATAGTCTGCACGTACTTATAATGTTTTATTTTTGAAGTTATGTACTTGTAGAAGATGTTCAAGTGACTTTTATTCTTAACATCAATTGATATCTGCATAAAAATTACAAATCTGCAACTATAGTGCGTTCATGTGCGTCAAAATGACGAAAAATGGCAATTGTCGGTTATCATGCTTGTATTTGAAATCGCCAGTGTGTCTAAAGTATAAAAGAAAATAACCTAAAATTTCTTTAAATTAATTCAAAACTTAGTGAAAAAGATAACAAAATCATTTTCAAGGCCTAAAAGCGATGTTTTAGCCTCTTCAATGAAGGGTTCATACCACTAAATCCGCGTGTGAAGCGGTTTCCGGTAAAAGTTTATCACGACTATAGTCCCAACTTTGCATAAAAAATGTGCAAAATCAGTACAATATTAACAATTTTAGTGTTGCAAATCGTGTTTTGCTAGAACTTGTGAATGTGATCTCTACTAATTTGAACAGAAAACGCGAAAATTTGAGTGATGTTTACGATGATGAGCGGATGAACACACGAGGTCAACGCGGTTAGCAGTCAGACGTAAACACGGGAAAATCGGGTCTTTTTATATAGCGCTATTTTTCTCAAAAAGTAGACCTAAAATATGGTGTCATTTTCAGATATGTTATGCAGAATTTTGTTCTGATTAAAATGATATCAAATATATATTTCAAAGTAAGACGTAACTCGACTTATAGCCTAAAACGTGACCCCTGTTTTGCACGTAAAGTCTATGGAAAGCTATTTGGTGGCATGTACCCTTTAAGGAGCAATTCCATGCGTTTTTCGCGCGTCTTTATCTATTTAAAATGCACGCGAAGAAATGAGGAAGGACATCAACAAGCGCGTGCATGGACGCCGCCATGTTTTTCGCTGTACGTGCGTTTTCCGCGAATAGGCTTACTTTTATATCCAATTTAATAAAAGTTCCAATTTTGGTAGAAGTTTGAAACCTTTTGATATGAATAATGAAGAGTTTCAAAATATTGAAAACATTATTTATTGGTGTTTTAATTACAAAGAGGTTTGTCAAATTCATTGTTATTTTTAGCTAAATTTTTGTCATTTAAACTCAAGTTTTGGCCTTCATATTTAATAAAATTGCATAAAAAATTCGATTTTAAGATATTTAAGTTTCTAGTTTGCTTTATTTATACCACTGTTCAGTATTGTAAATTGTTATAACACTCAAAGCTAAATTCATATTAATATTTAATTTGAAATAGCCATTCATTACATATGGTTTTTGGACAAAACGGGTTAAAACGGACGCTGGAGGGGGGGTAGGCCTATTTGATTGTCATTGTTTGACTTGTTAAATAGTCTGCACGTACTTATAATGTTTTATTTTTGAAGTTATGTACTTGTAGAAGATGTTCAAGTGACTTTTATTCTTAACATCAATTGATATCTGCATAAAAATTACAAATCTGCAACTATAGTGCGTTCATGTGCGTCAAAATGACGAAAAATGGCAATTGTCGGTTATCATGCTTGTATTTGAAATCGCCAGTGTGTCTAAAGTATAAAAGAAAATAACCTAAAATTTCTTTAAATTAATTCAAAACTTAGTGAAAAAGATAACAAAATCATTTTCAAGGCCTAAAAGCGATGTTTTAGCCTCTTCAATGAAGGGTTCATACCACTAAATCCGCGTGTGAAGCGGTTTCCGGTAAAAGTTTATCACGACTATAGTCCCAACTTTGCATAAAAAATGTGCAAAATCAGTACAATATTAACAATTTTAGTGTTGCAAATCGTGTTTTGCTAGAACTTGTGAATGTGATCTCTACTAATTTGAACAGAAAACGCGAAAATTTGAGTGATGTTTACGATGATGAGCGGATGAACACACGAGGTCAAAACGCGGTTAGCAGTCAGACGTAAACACGGGAAAATCGGGTCTTTTTATATAGCGCTATTTTTCTCAAAAAGTAGACCTAAAATATGGTGTCATTTTCAGATATGTTATGCAGAATTTTGTTCTGATTAAAATGATATCAAATATATATTTCAAAGTAAGACGTAACTCGACTTATAGCCTAAAACGTGACCCCTGTTTTGCACGTAAAGTCTATGGAAAGCTATTTGGTGGCATGTACCCTTTAAGGAGCAATTCCATGCGTTTTTCGCGCGTCTTTATCTATTTAAAATGCACGCGAAGAAATGAGGAAGGACATCAACAAGCGCGTGCATGGACGCCGCCATGTTTTTCGCTGTACGTGCGTTTTCCGCGAATAGGCTTACTTTTATATCCAATTTAATAAAAGTTCCAATTTTGGTAGAAGTTTGAAACCTTTTGATATGAATAATGAAGAGTTTCAAAATATTGAAAACATTATTTATTGGTGTTTTAATTACAAAGAGGTTTGTCAAATTCATTGTTATTTTTTAGCTAAATTTTTTGTCATTTAAACTCAAGTTTTGGCCTTCATATTTAATAAAATTGCATAAAAAATTCGATTTTAAGATATTTAAGTTTCTAGTTTGCTTTATTTATACCACTGTTCAGTATTGTGTAAATTGTTATAACACTCAAAGCTAAATTCATATTAATATTTAATTTGAAATAGCCATTCATTACATATGGTTTTTGGACAAAACGGGTTAAAACGGACGCTGGAGGGGGGGGTAGGCCTATTTGATTGTCATTGTTTGACTTGTTAAATAGTCTGCACGTACTTATAATGTTTTATTTTTGAAGTTATGTACTTGTAGAAGATGTTCAAGTGACTTTTATTCTTAACATCAA
The DNA here is from genome assembly GCF_039555335.1 of Amphiura filiformis. Lineage (NCBI taxonomy): Eukaryota > Metazoa > Echinodermata > Ophiuroidea > Amphilepidida > Amphiuridae > Amphiura > Amphiura filiformis. The sequence goes on from NW_027305712.1 coordinate 29,225, forward strand.
TTGATATCTGCATAAAAATTACAAATCTGCAACTATAGTGCGTTCATGTGCGTCAAAATGACGAAAAATGGCAATTGTCGGTTATCATGCTTGTATTTGAAATCGCCAGTGTGTCTAAAGTATAAAAGAAAATAACCTAAAATTTCTTTAAATTAATTCAAAACTTAGTGAAAAAGATAACAAAATCATTTTCAAGGCCTAAAAGCGATGTTTTAGCCTCTTCAATGAAGGGTTCATACCACTAAATCCGCGTGTGAAGCGGTTTCCGGTAAAAGTTTATCACGACTATAGTCCCAACTTTGCATAAAAAATGTGCAAAATCAGTACAATATTAACAATTTTAGTGTTGCAAATCGTGTTTTGCTAGAACTTGTGAATGTGATCTCTACTAATTTGAACAGAAAACGCGAAAATTTGAGTGATGTTTACGATGATGAGCGGATGAACACACGAGGTCAAAACGCGGTTAGCAGTCAGACGTAAACACGGGAAAATCGGGTCTTTTTATATAGCGCTATTTTTCTCAAAAAGTAGACCTAAAATATGGTGTCATTTTCAGATATGTTATGCAGAATTTTGTTCTGATTAAAATGATATCAAATATATATTTCAAAGTAAGACGTAACTCGACTTATAGCCTAAAACGTGACCCCTGTTTTGCACGTAAAGTCTATGGAAAGCTATTTGGTGGCATGTACCCTTTAAGGAGCAATTCCATGCGTTTTTCGCGCGTCTTTATCTATTTAAAATGCACGCGAAGAAATGAGGAAGGACATCAACAAGCGCGTGCATGGACGCCGCCATGTTTTTCGCTGTACGTGCGTTTTCCGCGAATAGGCTTACTTTTATATCCAATTTAATAAAAGTTCCAATTTTGGTAGAAGTTTGAAACCTTTTGATATGAATAATGAAGAGTTTCAAAATATTGAAAACATTATTTATTGGTGTTTTAATTACAAAGAGGTTTGTCAAATTCATTGTTATTTTTTAGTTAAATTTTTTGTCATTTAAACTCAAGTTTTGGCCTTCATATTTAATAAAATTGCATAAAATTCGATTTTAAGATATTTAAGTTTCTAGTTTGCTTTATTTATACCACTGTTCAGTATTGTAAATTGTTATAACACTCAAAGCTAAATTCATATTAATATTTAATTTGAAATAGCCATTCATTACATATGGTTTTTGGACAAAACGGGTTAAAACGGACGCTGGAGGGGGGGTAGGCCTATTTGATTGTCATTGTTTGACTTGTTAAATAGTCTGCACGTACTTATAATGTTTTATTTTTGAAGTTATGTACTTGTAGAAGATGTTCAAGTGACTTTTATTCTTAACATCAATTGATATCTGCATAAAAATTACAAATCTGCAACTATAGTGCGTTCATGTGCGTCAAAATGACGAAAAATGGCAATTGTCGGTTATCATGCTTGTATTTGAAATCGCCAGTGTGTCTAAAGTATAAAAGAAAATAACCTAAAATTTCTTTAAATTAATTCAAAACTTAGTGAAAAGATAACAAAATCATTTTCAAGGCCTAAAAGCGATGTTTTAGCCTCTTCAATGAAGGGTTCATACCACTAAATCCGCGTGTGAAGCGGATTCCGGTAAAAGTTTATCACGACTATAGTCAAAAAAAAAAAAAAAAAATGTGCAAAATCAGTACAATATTAACAATTTTAGTGTTGCAAATCGTGTTTTGCTAGAACTTGTGAATGTGATCTCTACTAATTTGAACAGAAAACGCGAAAATTTGAGTGATGTTTACGATGATGAGCGGATGAACACACGAGGTCAAAACGCGGTTAGCAGTCAGACGTAAACACGGGAAAATCGGGTCTTTTTATATAGCGCTATTTTTCTCAAAAAGTAGACCTAAAATATGGTGTCATTTTCAGATATGTTATGCAGAATTTTGTTCTGATTAAAATGATATCAAATATATATTTCAAAGTAAGACGTAACTCGACTTATAGCCTAAAACGTGACCCCTGTTTTGCACGTAAAGTCTATGGAAAGCTATTTGGTGGCATGTACCCTTTAAGGAGCAATTCCATGCGTTTTTCGCGCGTCTTTATCTATTTAAAATGCACGCGAAGAAATGAGGAAGGACATCAACAAGCGCGTGCATGGACGCCGCCATGTTTTTCGCTGTACGTGCGTTTTCCGCGAATAGGCTTACTTTTATATCCAATTTAATAAAAGTTCCAATTTTGGTAGAAGTTTGAAACCTTTTGATATGAATAATGAAGAGTTTCAAAATATTGAAAACATTATTTATTGGTGTTTTAATTACAAAGAGGTTTGTCAAATTCATTGTTATTTTTTAGCCAAATTTTTTGTCATTTAAACTCAAGTTTTGGCCTTCATATTTAATAAAATGCATAAAAATTCGATTTTAAGATATTTAAGTTTCTAGTTTGCTTTATTTATACCACTGTTCAGTATTGTAAATTGTTATAACACTCAAAGCTAAATTCATATTAATATTTAATTTGAAATAGCCATTCATTACATATGGTTTTTGGACAAAACGGGTTAAAACGGACGCTGGAGGGGGGTAGGCCTATTTGATTGTCATTGTTTGACTTGTTAAATAGTCTGCACGTACTTATAATGTTTTATTTTTGAAGTTATGTACTTGTAGAAGATGTTCAAGTGACTTTTATTCTTAACATCAATTGATATCTGCATAAAAATTACAAATCTGCAACTATAGTGCGTTCATGTGCGTCAAAATGACGAAAAATGGCAATTGTCGGTTATCATGCTTGTATTTGAAATCGCCAGTGTGTCTAAAGTATAAAAGAAAATAACCTAAAATTTCTTTAAATTAATTCAAAACTTAGTGAAAAAGATAACAAAATCATTTTCAAGGCCTAAAAGCGATGTTTTAGCCTCTTCAATGAAGGGTTCATACCACTAAATCCGCGTGTGAAGCGGTTTCCGGTAAAAGTTTATCACGACTATAGTCCCAACTTTGCATAAAAAATGTGCAAAATCAGTACAATATTAACAATTTTAGTGTTGCAAATCGTGTTTTGCTAGAACTTGTGAATGTGATCTCTACTAATTTGAACAGAAAACGCGAAAATTTGAGTGATGTTTACGATGATGAGCGGATGAACACACGAGGTCAAAACGCGGTTAGCAGTCAGACGTAAACACGGGAAAATCGGGTCTTTTTATATAGCGCTATTTTTCTCAAAAAGTAGACCTAAAATATGGTGTCATTTTCAGATATGTTATGCAGAATTTTGTTCTGATTAAAATGATATCAAATATATATTTCAAAGTAAGACGTAACTCGACTTATAGCCTAAAACGTGACCCCTGTTTTGCACGTAAAGTCTATGGAAAGCTATTTGGTGGCATGTACCCTTTAAGGAGCAATTCCATGCGTTTTTCGCGCGTCTTTATCTATTTAAAATGCACGCGAAGAAATGAGGAAGGACATCAACAAGCGCGTGCATGGACGCCGCCATGTTTTTCGCTGTACGTGCGTTTTCCGCGAATAGGCTTACTTTTATATCCAATTTAATAAAAGTTCCAATTTTGGTAGAAGTTTGAAACCTTTTGATATGAATAATGAAGAGTTTCAAAATATTGAAAACATTATTTATTGGTGTTTTAATTACAAAGAGGTTTGTCAAATTCATTGTTATTTTTTAGCTAAATTTTTTTTTTTTAAACTCAAGTTTTGGCCTTCATATTTAATAAAATTGCATAAAAAATTCGATTTTAAGATATTTAAGTTTCTAGTTTGCTTTATTTATACCACTGTTCAGTATTGTAAATTGTTATAACACTCAAAGCTAAATTCATATTAATATTTAATTTGAAATAGCCATTCATTACATATGGTTTTTGGACAAAACGGGTTAAAACGGACGCTGGAGGGGGGGGTAGGCCTATTTGATTGTCATTGTTTGACTTGTTAAATAGTCTGCACGTACTTATAATGTTTTATTTTTGAAGTTATGTACTTGTAGAAGATGTTCAAGTGACTTTTATTCTTAACATCAATTGATATCTGCATAAAAATTACAAATCTGCAACTATAGTGCGTTCATGTGCGTCAAAATGACGAAAAATGGCAATTGTCGGTTATCATGCTTGTATTTGAAATCGCCAGTGTGTCTAAAGTATAAAAGAAAATAACCTAAAATTTCTTTAAATTAATTCAAAACTTAGTGAAAAAGATAACAAAATCATTTTCAAGGCCTAAAAGCGATGTTTTAGCCTCTTCAATGAAGGGTTCATACCACTAAATCCGCGTGTAAAGCGGTTTCCGGTAAAAGTTTATCACGACTATAGTCCCAACTTTGCATAAAAAATGTGCAAAATCAGTACAATATTAACAATTTTAGTGTTGCAAATCGTGTTTTGCTAGAACTTGTGAATGTGATCTCTACTAATTTGAACAGAAAACGCGAAAATTTGAGTGATGTTTACGATGATGAGCGGATGAACACACGAGGTCAAAACGCGGTTAGCAGTCAGACGTAAACACGGGAAAATCGGGTCTTTTTATATAGCGCTATTTTTCTCAAAAAGTAGACCTAAAATATGGTGTCATTTTCAGATATGTTATGCAGAATTTTGTTCTGATTAAAATGATATCAAATATATATTTCAAAGTAAGACGTAACTCGACTTATAGCCTAAAACGTGACCCCTGTTTTGCACGTAAAGTCTATGGAAAGCTATTTGGTGGCATGTACCCTTTAAGGAGCAATTCCATGCGTTTTTCGCGCGTCTTTATCTATTTAAAATGCACGCGAAGAAATGAGGAAGGACATCAACAAGCGCGTGCATGGACGCCGCCATGTTTTTCGCTGTACGTGCGTTTTCCGCGAATAGGCTTACTTTTATATCCAATTTAATAAAAGTTCCAATTTTGGTAGAAGTTTGAAACCTTTTGATATGAATAATGAAGAGTTTCAAAATATTGAAAACATTATTTATTGGTGTTTTAATTACAAAGAGGTTTGTCAAATTCATTGTTATTTTTAGCTAAATTTTTGTCATTTAAACTCAAGTTTTGGCCTTCATATTTAATAAAATTGCATAAAAAATTCGATTTTAAGATATTTAAGTTTCTAGTTTGCTTTATTTATACCACTGTTCAGTATTGTAAATTGTTATAACACTCAAAGCTAAATTCATATTAATATTTAATTTGAAATAGCCATTCATTACATATGGTTTTTGGACAAAACGGGTTAAAACGGACGCTGGAGGGGGGGGGTAGGCCTATTTGATTGTCATTGTTTGACTTGTTAAATAGTCTGCACGTACTTATAATGTTTTATTTTTGAAGTTATGTACTTGTAGAAGATGTTCAAGTGACTTTTATTCTTAACATCAATTGATATCTGCATAAAAATTACAAATCTGCAACTATAGTGCGTTCATGTGCGTCAAAATGACGAAAAATGGCAATTGTCGGTTATCATGCTTGTATTTGAAATCGCCAGTGTGTCTAAAGTATAAAAGAAAATAACCTAAAATTTCTTTAAATTAATTCAAAACTTAGTGAAAAAGATAACAAAATCATTTTCAAGGCCTAAAAGCGATGTTTTAGCCTCTTCAATGAAGGGTTCATACCACTAAATCCGCGTGTGAAGCGGTTTCCGGTAAAAGTTTATCACGACTATAGTCCCAACTTTGCATAAAAAATGTGCAAAATCAGTACAATATTAACAATTTTAGTGTTGCAAATCGTGTTTTGCTAGAACTTGTGAATGTGATCTCTACTAATTTGAACAGAAAACGCGAAAATTTGAGTGATGTTTACGATGATGAGCGGATGAACACACGAGGTCAAAACGCGGTTAGCAGTCAGACGTAAACACGGGAAAATCGGGTCTTTTTATATAGCGCTATTTTTCTCAAAAAGTAGACCTAAAATATGGTGTCATTTTCAGATATGTTATGCAGAATTTTGTTCTGATTAAAATGATATCAAATATATATTTCAAAGTAAGACGTAACTCGACTTATAGCCTAAAACGTGACCCCTGTTTTGCACGTAAAGTCTATGGAAAGCTATTTGGTGGCATGTACCCTTTAAGGAGCAATTCCATGCGTTTTTCGCGCGTCTTTATCTATTTAAAATGCACGCGAAGAAATGAGGAAGGACATCAACAAGCGCGTGCATGGACGCCGCCATGTTTTTCGCTGTACGTGCGTTTTCCGCGAATAGGCTTACTTTTATATCCAATTTAATAAAAGTTCCAATTTTGGTAGAAGTTTGAAACCTTTTGATATGAATAATGAAGAGTTTCAAAATATTGAAAACATTATTTATTGGTGTTTTAATTACAAAGAGGTTTGTCAAATTCATTGTTATTTTTAGCTAAATTTTTGTCATTTAAACTCAAGTTTTGGCCTTCATATTTAATAAAATTGCATAAAAAATTCGATTTTAAGATATTTAAGTTTCTAGTTTGCTTTATTTATACCACTGTTCAGTATTGTAAATTGTTATAACACTCAAAGCTAAATTCATATTAATATTTAATTTGAAATAGCCATTCATTACATATGGTTTTTGGACAAAACGGGTTAAAACGGACGCTGGAGGGGGGGTAGGCCTATTTGATTGTCATTGTTTGACTTGTTAAATAGTCTGCACGTACTTATAATGTTTTATTTTTGAAGTTATGTACTTGTAGAAGATGTTCAAGTGACTTTTATTCTTAACATCAATTGATATCTGCATAAAAATTACAAATCTGCAACTATAGTGCGTTCATGTGCGTCAAAATGACGAAAAATGGCAATTGTCGGTTATCATGCTTGTATTTGAAATCGCCAGTGTGTCTAAAGTATAAAAGAAAATAACCTAAAATTTCTTTAAATTAATTCAAAACTTAGTGAAAAAGATAACAAAATCATTTTCAAGGCCTAAAAGCGATGTTTTAGCCTCTTCAATGAAGGGTTCATACCACTAAATCCGCGTGTGAAGCGGTTTCCGGTAAAAGTTTATCACGACTATAGTCCCAACTTTGCAAAAAAAATGTGCAAAATCAGTACAATATTAACAATTTTAGTGTTGCAAATCGTGTTTTGCTAGAACTTGTGAATGTGATCTCTACTAATTTGAACAGAAAACGCGAAAATTTGAGTGATGTTTACGATGATGAGCGGATGAACACACGAGGTCAAAACGCGGTTAGCAGTCAGACGTAAACACGGGAAAATCGGGTCTTTTATATAGCGCTATTTTTCTCAAAAAGTAGACCTAAAATATGGTGTCATTTTCAGATATGTTATGCAGAATTTTGTTCTGATTAAAATGATATCAAATATATATTTCAAAGTAAGACGTAACTCGACTTATAGCCTAAAACGTGACCCCTGTTTTGCACGTAAAGTCTATGGAAAGCTATTTGGTGGCATGTACCCTTTAAGGAGCAATTCCATGCGTTTTTCGCGCGTCTTTATCTATTTAAAATGCACGCGAAGAAATGAGGAAGGACATCAACAAGCGCGTGCATGGACGCCGCCATGTTTTTCGCTGTACGTGCGTTTTCCGCGAATAGGCTTACTTTTATATCCAATTTAATAAAAGTTCCAATTTTGGTAGAAGTTTGAAACCTTTTGATATGAATAATGAAGAGTTTCAAAATATTGAAAACATTATTTATTGGTGTTTTAATTACAAAGAGGTTTGTCAAATTCATTGTTATTTTTTAGCTAAATTTTTTGTCATTTAAACTCAAGTTTTGGCCTTCATATTTAATAAAATTGCATAAAAATTCGATTTTAAGATATTTAAGTTTCTAGTTTGCTTTATTTATACCACTGTTCAGTATTGTAAATTGTTATAACACTCAAAGCTAAATTCATATTAATATTTAATTTGAAATAGCCATTCATTACATATGGTTTTTGGACAAAACGGGTTAAAACGGACGCTGGAGGGGGGGTAGGCCTATTTGATTGTCATTGTTTGACTTGTTAAATAGTCTGCACGTACTTATAATGTTTTATTTTTGAAGTTATGTACTTGTAGAAGATGTTCAAGTGACTTTTATTCTTAACATCAATTGATATCTGCATAAAAATTACAAATCTGCAACTATAGTGCGTTCATGTGCGTCAAAATGACGAAAAATGGCAATTGTCGGTTATCATGCTTGTATTTGAAATCGCCAGTGTGTCTAAAGTATAAAAGAAAATAACCTAAAATTTCTTTAAATTAATTCAAAACTTAGTGAAAAAGATAACAAAATCATTTTCAAGGCCTAAAAGCGATGTTTTAGCCTCTTCAATGAAGGGTTCATACCACTAAATCCGCGTGTGAAGCGGTTACCGGAAAAAGTTTATCACGACTATAGTCCCAACTATACAAAAAAAATGTGCAAAATCAGTACAATATTAACAATTTTAGTGTTGCAAATCGTGTTTTGCTAGAACTTGTGAATGTGATCTCTACTAATTTGAACAGAAAACGCGAAAATTTGAGTGATGTTTACGATGATGAGCGGATGAACACACGAGGTCAAAACGCGGTTAGCAGTCAGACGTAAACACGGGAAAATCGGGTCTTTTATATAGCGCTATTTTTCTCAAAAAGTAGACCTAAAATATGGTGTCATTTTCAGATATGTTATGCAGAATTTTGTTCTGATTAAAATGATATCAAATATATATTTCAAAGTAAGACGTAACTCGACTTATAGCCTAAAACGTGACCCCTGTTTTGCACGTAAAGTCTATGGAAAGCTATTTGGTGGCATGTACCCTTTAAGGAGCAATTCCATGCGTTTTTCGCGCGTCTTTATCTATTTAAAATGCACGCGAAGAAATGAGGAAGGACATCAACAAGCGCGTGCATGGACGCCGCCATGTTTTTCGCTGTACGTGCGTTTTCCGCGAATAGGCTTACTTTTATATCCAATTTAATAAAAGTTCCAATTTTGGTAGAAGTTTGAAACCTTTTGATATGAATAATGAAGAGTTTCAAAATATTGAAAACATTATTTATTGGTGTTTTAATTACAAAGAGGTTTGTCAAATTCATTGTTATTTTTTAGCTAAATTTTTTGTCATTTAAACTCAAGTTTTGGCCTTCATATTTAATAAAATTGCATAAAAAATTCGATTTTAAGATATTTAAGTTTCTAGTTTGCTTTATTTATACCACTGTTCAGTATTGTAAATTGTTATAACACTCAAAGCTAAATTCATATTAATATTTAATTTGAAATAGCCATTCATTACATATGGTTTTTGGACAAAACGGGTTAAAACGGACGCTGGAGGGGGGGGGGTAGGCCTATTTGATTGTCATTGTTTGACTTGTTAAATAGTCTGCACGTACTTATAATGTTTTATTTTTGAAGTTATGTACTTGTAGAAGATGTTCAAGTGACTTTTATTCTTAACATCAATTGATATCTGCATAAAAATTACAAATCTGCAACTATAGTGCGTTCATGTGCGTCAAAATGACGAAAAATGGCAATTGTCGGTTATCATGCTTGTATTTGAAATCGCCAGTGTGTCTAAAGTATAAAAGAAAATAACCTAAAATTTCTTTAAATTAATTCAAAACTTAGTGAAAAAGATAACAAAATCATTTTCAAGGCCTAAAAGCGATGTTTTAGCCTCTTCAATGAAGGGTTCATACCACTAAATCCGCGTGTGAAGCGGTTTCCGGTAAAAGTTTATCACGACTATAGTCCCAACTTTGCATAAAAAATGTGCAAAATCAGTACAATATTAACAATTTTAGTGTTGCAAATCGTGTTTTGCTAGAACTTGTGAATGTGATCTCTACTAATTTGAACAGAAAACGCGAAAATTTGAGTGATGTTTACGATGATGAGCGGATGAACACACGAGGTCAAAACGCGGTTAGCAGTCAGACGTAAACACGGGAAAATCGGGTCTTTTTATATAGCGCTATTTTTCTCAAAAAGTAGACCTAAAATATGGTGTCATTTTCAGATATGTTATGCAGAATTTTGTTCTGATTAAAATGATATCAAATATATATTTCAAAGTAAGACGTAACTCGACTTATAGCCTAAAACGTGACCCCTGTTTTGCACGTAAAGTCTATGGAAAGCTATTTGGTGGCATGTACCCTTTAAGGAGCAATTCCATGCGTTTTTCGCGCGTCTTTATCTATTTAAAATGCACGCGAAGAAATGAGGAAGGACATCAACAAGCGCGTGCATGGACGCCGCCATGTTTTTCGCTGTACGTGCGTTTTCCGCGAATAGGCTTACTTTTATATCCAATTTAATAAAAGTTCCAATTTTGGTAGAAGGTTGAAACCTTTTGATATGAATAATGAAGAGTTTCAAAATATTGAAAACATTATTTATTGGTGTTTTAATTACAAAGAGGTTTGTCAAATTCATTGTTATTTTTTAGCTAAATTTTTTTTTTTTAAACTCAAGTTTTGGCCTTCATATTTAATAAAATTGCATATAAAATTCGATTTTAAGATATTTAAGTTTCTAGTTTGCTTTATTTATACCACTGTTCAGTATTGTAAATTGTTATAACACTCAAAGCTAAATTCATATTAATATTTAATTTGAAATAGCCATTCATTACATATGGTTTTTGGACAAAACGGGTTAAAACGGACGCTGGAGGGGGGGTAGGCCTATTTGATTGTCATTGTTTGACTTGTTAAATAGTCTGCACGTACTTATAATGTTTTATTTTTGAAGTTATGTACTTGTAGAAGATGTTCAAGTGACTTTTATTCTTAACATCAATTGATATCTGCATAAAAATTACAAATCTGCAACTATAGTGCGTTCATGTGCGTCAAAATGACGAAAAATGGCAATTGTCGGTTATCATGCTTGTATTTGAAATCGCCAGTGTGTCTAAAGTATAAAAGAAAATAACCTAAAATTTCTTTAAATTAATTCAAAACTTAGTGAAAAAGATAACAAAATCATTTTCAAGGCCTAAAAGCGATGTTTTAGCCTCTTCAATGAAGGGTTCATACCACTAAATCCGCGTGTGAAGCGGTTTCCGGTAAAAGTTTATCACGACTATAGTCCCAACTTTGCATAAAAAATGTGCAAAATCAGTACAATATTAACAATTTTAGTGTTGCAAATCGTGTTTTGCTAGAACTTGTGAATGTGATCTCTACTAATTTGAACAGAAAACGCGAAAATTTGAGTGATGTTTACGATGATGAGCGGATGAACACACGAGGTCAAAACGCGGTTAGCAGTCAGACGTAAACACGGGAAAATCGGGTCTTTTTATATAGCGCTATTTTTCTCAAAAAGTAGACCTAAAATATGGTGTCATTTTCAGATATGTTATGCAGAATTTTGTTCTGATTAAAATGATATCAAATATATATTTCAAAGTAAGACGTAACTCGACTTATAGCCTAAAACGTGACCCCTGTTTTGCACGTAAAGTCTATGGAAAGCTATTTGGTGGCATGTACCCTTTAAGGAGCAATTCCATGCGTTTTTCGCGCGTCTTTATCTATTTAAAATGCACGCGAAGAAATGAGGAAGGACATCAACAAGCGCGTGCATGGACGCCGCCATGTTTTTCGCTGTACGTGCGTTTTCCGCGAATAGGCTTACTTTTATATCCAATTTAATAAAAGTTCCAATTTTGGTAGAAGTTTGAAACCTTTTGATATGAATAATGAAGAGTTTCAAAATATTGAAAACATTATTTATTGGTGTTTTAATTACAAAGAGGTTTGTCAAATTCATTGTTATTTTTAGCTAAATTTTTTGTCATTTAAACTCAAGTTTTGGCCTTCATATTTAATAAATTTGCATAAAAATTCGATTTTAAGATATTTAAGTTTCTAGTTTGCTTTATTTATACCACTGTTCAGTATTGTAAATTGTTATAACACTCAAAGCTAAATTCATATTAATATTTAATTTGAAATAGCCATTCATTACATATGGTTTTTGGACAAAACGGGTTAAAACGGACGCTGGAGGGGGGGGGTAGGCCTATTTGATTGTCATTGTTTGACTTGTTAAATAGTCTGCACGTACTTATAATGTTTTATTTTTGAAGTTATGTACTTGTAGAAGATGTTCAAGTGACTTTTATTCTTAACATCAATTGATATCTGCATAAAAATTACAAATCTGCAACTATAGTGCGTTCATGTGCGTCAAAATGACGAAAAATGGCAATTGTCGGTTATCATGCTTGTATTTGAAATCGCCAGTGTGTCTAAAGTATAAAAGAAAATAACCTAAAATTTCTTTAAATTAATTCAAAACTTAGTGAAAAAGATAACAAAATCATTTTCAAGGCCTAAAAGCGATGTTTTAGCCTCTTCAATGAAGGGTTCATACCACTAAATCCGCGTGTGAAGCGGTTTCCGGTAAAAGTTTATCACGACTATAGTCCCAACTTTGCATAAAAAATGTGCAAAATCAGTACAATATTAACAATTTTAGTGTTGCAAATCGTGTTTTGCTAGAACTTGTGAATGTGATCTCTACTAATTTGAACAGAAAACGCGAAAATTTGAGTGATGTTTACGATGATGAGCGGATGAACACACGAGGTCAAAACGCGGTTAGCAGTCAGACGTAAACACGGGAAAATCGGGTCTTTTTATATAGCGCTATTTTTCTCAAAAAGTAGACCTAAAATATGGTGTCATTTTCAGATATGTTATGCAGAATTTTGTTCTGATTAAAATGATATCAAATATATATTTCAAAGTAAGACGTAACTCGACTTATAGCCTAAAACGTGACCCCTGTTTTGCACGTAAAGTCTATGGAAAGCTATTTGGTGGCATGTACCCTTTAAGGAGCAATTCCATGCGTTTTTCGCGCGTCTTTATCTATTTAAAATGCACGCGAAGAAATGAGGAAGGACATCAACAAGCGCGTGCATGGACGCCGCCATGTTTTTCGCTGTACGTGCGTTTTCCGCGAATAGGCTTACTTTTATATCCAATTTAATAAAAGTTCCAATTTTGGTAGAAGTTTGAAACCTTTTGATATGAATAATGAAGAGTTTCAAAATATTGAAAACATTATTTATTGGTGTTTTAATTACAAAGAGGTTTGTCAAATTCATTGTTATTTTTAGCTAAATTTTTGTCATTTAAACTCAAGTTTTGGCCTTCATATTTAATAAAATTGCATAAAAAATTCGATTTTAAGATATTTAAGTTTCTAGTTTGCTTTATTTATACCACTGTTCAGTATTGTAAATTGTTATAACACTCAAAGCTAAATTCATATTAATATTTAATTTGAAATAGCCATTCATTACATATGGTTTTTGGACAAAACGGGTTAAAACGGACGCTGGAGGGGGGGTAGGCCTATTTGATTGTCATTGTTTGACTTGTTAAATAGTCTGCACGTACTTATAATGTTTTATTTTTGAAGTTATGTACTTGTAGAAGATGTTCAAGTGACTTTTATTCTTAACATCAATTGATATCTGCATAAAAATTACAAATCTGCAACTATAGTGCGTTCATGTGCGTCAAAATGACGAAAAATGGCAATTGTCGGTTATCATGCTTGTATTTGAAATCGCCAGTGTGTCTAAAGTATAAAAGAAAATAACCTAAAATTTCTTTAAATTAATTCAAAACTTAGTGAAAAAGATAACAAAATCATTTTCAAGGCCTAAAAGCGATGTTTTAGCCTCTTCAATGAAGGGTTCATACCACTAAATCCGCGTGTGAAGCGGTTTCCGGTAAAAGTTTATCACGACTATAGTCCCAACTTTGCATAAAAATGTGCAAAATCAGTACAATATTAACAATTTTAGTGTTGCAAATCGTGTTTTGCTAGAACTTGTGAATGTGATCTCTACTAATTTGAACAGAAAACGCGAAAATTTGAGTGATGTTTACGATGATGAGCGGATGAACACACGAGGTCAAAACGCGGTTAGCAGTCAGACGTAAACACGGGAAAATCGGGTCTTTTATATAGCGCTATTTTTCTCAAAAAGTAGACCTAAAATATGGTGTCATTTTCAGATATGTTATGCAGAATTTTGTTCTGATTAAAATGATATCAAATATATATTTCAAAGTAAGACGTAACTCGACTTATAGCCTAAAACGTGACCCCTGTTTTGCACGTAAAGTCTATGGAAAGCTATTTGGTGGCATGTACCCTTTAAGGAGCAATTCCATGCGTTTTTCGCGCGTCTTTATCTATTTAAAATGCACGCGAAGAAATGAGGAAGGACATCAACAAGCGCGTGCATGGACGCCGCCATGTTTTTCGCTGTACGTGCGTTTTCCGCGAATAGGCTTACTTTTATATCCAATTTAATAAAGTTCCAATTTTGGTAGAAGTTTGAAACCTTTTGATATGAATAATGAAGAGTTTCAAAATATTGAAAACATTATTTATTGGTGTTTTAATTACAAAGAGGTTTGTCAAATTCATTGTTATTTTTTAGCTAAATTTTTTGTCATTTAAACTCAAGTTTTGGCCTTCATATTTAATAAAATTGCATAAAAAATTCGATTTTAAGATATTTAAGTTTCTAGTTTGCTTTATTTATACCACTGTTCAGTATTGTAAATTGTTATAACACTCAAAGCTAAATTCATATTAATATTTAATTTGAAATAGCCATTCATTACATATGGTTTTTGGACAAAACGGGTTAAAACGGACGCTGGAGGGGGGTAGGCCTATTTGATTGTCATTGTTTGACTTGTTAAATAGTCTGCACGTACTTATAATGTTTTATTTTTGAAGTTATGTACTTGTAGAAGATGTTCAAGTGACTTTTATTCTTAACATCAATTGATATCTGCATAAAAATTACAAATCTGCAACTATAGTGCGTTCATGTGCGTCAAAATGACGAAAAATGGCAATTGTCGGTTATCATGCTTGTATTTGAAATCGCCAGTGTGTCTAAAGTATAAAAGAAAATAACCTAAAATTTCTTTAAATTAATTCAAAACTTAGTGAAAAAGATAACAAAATCATTTTCAAGGCCTAAAAGCGATGTTTTAGCCTCTTCAATGAAGGGTTCATACCACTAAATCCGCGTGTGAAGCGGTTTCCGGTAAAAGTTTATCACGACTATAGTCCCAACTTTGCATAAAAAATGTGCAAAATCAGTACAATATTAACAATTTTAGTGTTGCAAATCGTGTTTTGCTAGAACTTGTGAATGTGATCTCTACTAATTTGAACAGAAAACGCGAAAATTTGAGTGATGTTTACGATGATGAGCGGATGAACACACGAGGTCAAAACGCGGTTAGCAGTCAGACGTAAACACGGGAAAATCGGGTCTTTTTATATAGCGCTATTTTTCTCAAAAAGTAGACCTAAAATATGGTGTCATTTTCAGATATGTTATGCAGAATTTTGTTCTGATTAAAATGATATCAAATATATATTTCAAAGTAAGACGTAACTCGACTTATAGCCTAAAACGTGACCCCTGTTTTGCACGTAAAGTCTATGGAAAGCTATTTGGTGGCATGTACCCTTTAAGGAGCAATTCCATGCGTTTTTCGCGCGTCTTTATCTATTTAAAATGCACGCGAAGAAATGAGGAAGGACATCAACAAGCGCGTGCATGGACGCCGCCATGTTTTTCGCTGTACGTGCGTTTTCCGCGAATAGGCTTACTTTTATATCCAATTTAATAAAAGTTCCAATTTTGGTAGAAGTTTGAAACCTTTTGATATGAATAATGAAGAGTTTCAAAATATTGAAAACATTATTTATTGGTGTTTTAATTACAAAGAGGTTTGTCAAATTCATTGTTATTTTTTAGCTAAATTTTTTGTCATTTAAACTCAAGTTTTGGCCTTCATATTTAATAAAATTGCATAAAACATTCGATTTTAAGATATTTAAGTTTCTAGTTTGCTTTATTTATACCACTGTTCAGTATTGTAAATTGTTATAACACTCAAAGCTAAATTCATATTAATATTTAATTTGAAATAGCCATTCATTACATATGGTTTTTGGACAAAACGGGTTAAAACGGACGCTGGAGGGGGGTAGGCCTATTTGATTGTCATTGTTTGACTTGTTAAATAGTCTGCACGTACTTATAATGTTTTATTTTTGAAGTTATGTACTTGTAGAAGATGTTCAAGTGACTTTTATTCTTAACATCAATTGATATCTGCATAAAAATTACAAATCTGCAACTATAGTGCGTTCATGTGCGTCAAAATGACGAAAAATGGCAATTGTCGGTTATCATGCTTGTATTTGAAATCGCCAGTGTGTCTAAAGTATAAAAGAAAATAACCTAAAATTTCTTTAAATTAATTCAAAACTTAGTGAAAAGATAACAAAATCATTTTCAAGGCCTAAAAGCGATGTTTTAGCCTCTTCAATGAAGGGTTCATACCACTAAATCCGCGTGTGAAGCGGTTTCCGGTAAAAGTTTATCACGACTATAGTCCCAACTTTGCATAAAAAATGTGCAAAATCAGTACAATATTAACAATTTTAGTGTTGCAAATCGTGTTTTGCTAGAACTTGTGAATGTGATCTCTACTAATTTGAACAGAAAACGCGAAAATTTGAGTGATGTTTACGATGATGAGCGGATGAACACACGAGGTCAAAACGCGGTTAGCAGTCAGACGTAAACACGGGAAAATCGGGTCTTTTTATATAGCGCTATTTTTCTCAAAAAGTAGACCTAAAATATGGTGTCATTTTCAGATATGTTATGCAGAATTTTGTTCTGATTAAAATGATATCAAATATATATTTCAAAGTAAGACGTAACTCGACTTATAGCCTAAAACGTGACCCCTGTTTTGCACGTAAAGTCTATGGAAAGCTATTTGGTGGCATGTACCCTTTAAGGAGCAATTCCATGCGTTTTTCGCGCGTCTTTATCTATTTAAAATGCACGCGAAGAAATGAGGAAGGACATCAACAAGCGCGTGCATGGACGCCGCCATGTTTTTCGCTGTACGTGCGTTTTCCGCGAATAGGCTTACTTTTATATCCAATTTAATAAAAGTTCCAATTTTGGTAGAAGTTTGAAACCTTTTGATATGAATAATGAAGAGTTTCAAAATATTGAAAACATTATTTATTGGTGTTTTAATTACAAAGAGGTTTGTCAAATTCATTGTTATTTTTAGCTAAATTTTTGTCATTTAAACTCAAGTTTTGGCCTTCATATTTAATAAAATTGCATAAAAAATTCGATTTTAAGATATTTAAGTTTCTAGTTTGCTTTATTTATACCACTGTTCAGTATTGTAAATTGTTATAACACTCAAAGCTAAATTCATATTAATATTTAATTTGAAATAGCCATTCATTACATATGGTTTTTGGACAAAACGGGTTAAAACGGACGCTGGAGGGGGGGTAGGCCTATTTGATTGTCATTGTTTGACTTGTTAAATAGTCTGCACGTACTTATAATGTTTTATTTTTGAAGTTATGTACTTGTAGAAGATGTTCAAGTGACTTTTATTCTTAACATCAATTGATATCTGCATAAAAATTACAAATCTGCAACTATAGTGCGTTCATGTGCGTCAAAATGACGAAAAATGGCAATTGTCGGTTATCATGCTTGTATTTGAAATCGCCAGTGTGTCTAAAGTATAAAAGAAAATAACCTAAAATTTCTTTAAATTAATTCAAAACTTAGTGAAAAAGATAACAAAATCATTTTCAAGGCCTAAAAGCGATGTTTTAGCCTCTTCAATGAAGGGTTCATACCACTAAATCCGCGTGTGAAGCGGTTTCCGGTAAAAGTTTATCACGACTATAGTCCCAACTTTGCATAAAAAATGTGCAAAATCAGTACAATATTAACAATTTTAGTGTTGCAAATCGTGTTTTGCTAGAACTTGTGAATGTGATCTCTACTAATTTGAACAGAAAACGCGAAAATTTGAGTGATGTTTACGATGATGAGCGGATGAACACACGAGGTCAAAACGCGGTTAGCAGTCAGACGTAAACACGGGAAAATCGGGTCTTTTATATAGCGCTATTTTTCTCAAAAAGTAGACCTAAAATATGGTGTCATTTTCAGATATGTTATGCAGAATTTTGTTCTGATTAAAATGATATCAAATATATATTTCAAAGTAAGACGTAACTCGACTTATAGCCTAAAACGTGACCCCTGTTTTGCACGTAAAGTCTATGGAAAGCTATTTGGTGGCATGTACCCTTTAAGGAGCAATTCCATGCGTTTTTCGCGCGTCTTTATCTATTTAAAATGCACGCGAAGAAATGAGGAAGGACATCAACAAGCGCGTGCATGGACGCCGCCATGTTTTTCGCTGTACGTGCGTTTTCCGCGAATAGGCTTACTTTTATATCCAATTTAATAAAAGTTCCAATTTTGGTAGAAGTTTGAAACCTTTTGATATGAATAATGAAGAGTTTCAAAATATTGAAAACATTATTTATTGGTGTTTTAATTACAAAGAGGTTTGTCAAATTCATTGTTATTTTTTAGCTAAATTTTTTTGTTTTTTAAACTCAAGTTTTGGCCTTCATATTTAATAAAATTACATAAAAATTCGATTTTAAGATATTTAAGTTTCTAGTTTGCTTTATTTATACCACTGTTCAGTATTGTAAATTGTTATAACACTCAAAGCTAAATTCATATTAATATTTAATTTGAAATAGCCATTCATTACATATGGTTTTTGGACAAAACGGGTTAAAACGGACGCTGGAGGGGGGGGTAGGCCTATTTGATTGTCATTGTTTGACTTGTTAAATAGTCTGCACGTACTTATAATGTTTTATTTTTGAAGTTATGTACTTGTAGAAGATGTTCAAGTGACTTTTATTCTTAACATCAATTGATATCTGCATAAAAATTACAAATCTGCAACTATAGTGCGTTCATGTGCGTCAAAATGACGAAAAATGGCAATTGTCGGTTATCATGCTTGTATTTGAAATCGCCAGTGTGTCTAAAGTATAAAAGAAAATAACCTAAAATTTCTTTAAATTAATTCAAAACTTAGTGAAAAAGATAACAAAATCATTTTCAAGGCCTAAAAGCGATGTTTTAGCCTCTTCAATGAAGGGTTCATACCACTAAATCCGCGTGTGAAGCGGTTTCCGGTAAAAGTTTATCACGACTATAGTCCCAACTTTGCATAAAAATGTGCAAAATCAGTACAATATTAACAATTTTAGTGTTGCAAATCGTGTTTTGCTAGAACTTGTGAATGTGATCTCTACTAATTTGAACAGAAAACGCGAAAATTTGAGTGATGTTTACGATGATGAGCGGATGAACACACGAGGTCAAAACGCGGTTAGCAGTCAGACGTAAACACGGGAAAATCGGGTCTTTTATATAGCGCTATTTTTCTCAAAAAGTAGACCTAAAATATGGTGTCATTTTCAGATATGTTATGCAGAATTTTGTTCTGATTAAAATGATATCAAATATATATTTCAAAGTAAGACGTAACTCGACTTATAGCCTAAAACGTGACCCCTGTTTTGCACGTAAAGTCTATGGAAAGCTATTTGGTGGCATGTACCCTTTAAGGAGCAATTCCATGCGTTTTTCGCGCGTCTTTATCTATTTAAAATGCACGCGAAGAAATGAGGAAGGACATCAACAAGCGCGTGCATGGACGCCGCCATGTTTTTCGCTGTACGTGCGTTTTCCGCGAATAGGCTTACTTTTATATCCAATTTAATAAAAGTTCCAATTTTGGTAGAAGTTTGAAACCTTTTGATATGAATAATGAAGAGTTTCAAAATATTGAAAACATTATTTATTGGTGTTTTAATTACAAAGAGGTTTGTCAAATTCATTGTTATTTTTAGCTAAATTTTTGTCATTTAAACTCAAGTTTTGGCCTTCATATTTAATAAAATTGCATAAAAATTCGATTTTAAGATATTTAAGTTTCTAGTTTGCTTTATTTATACCACTGTTCAGTATTGTAAATTGTTATAACACTCAAAGCTAAATTCATATTAATATTTAATTTGAAATAGCCATTCATTACATATGGTTTTTGGACAAAACGGGTTAAAACGGACGCTGGAGGGGGGGGTAGGCCTATTTGATTGTCATTGTTTGACTTGTTAAATAGTCTGCACGTACTTATAATGTTTTATTTTTGAAGTTATGTACTTGTAGAAGATGTTCAAGTGACTTTTATTCTTAACATCAATTGATATCTGCATAAAAATTACAAATCTGCAACTATAGTGCGTTCATGTGCGTCAAAATGACGAAAAATGGCAATTGTCGGTTATCATGCTTGTATTTGAAATCGCCAGTGTGTCTAAAGTATAAAAGAAAATAACCTAAAATTTCTTTAAATTAATTCAAAACTTAGTGAAAAAGATAACAAAATCATTTTCAAGGCCTAAAAGCGATGTTTTAGCCTCTTCAATGAAGGGTTCATACCACTAAATCCGCGTGTGAAGCGGTTTCCGGTAAAAGTTTATCACGACTATAGTCCCAACTTTGCATAAAAAATGTGCAAAATCAGTACAATATTAACAATTTTAGTGTTGCAAATCGTGTTTTGCTAGAACTTGTGAATGTGATCTCTACTAATTTGAACAGAAAACGCGAAAATTTGAGTGATGTTTACGATGATGAGCGGATGAACACACGAGGTCAAAACGCGGTTAGCAGTCAGACGTAAACACGGGAAAATCGGGTCTTTTTATATAGCGCTATTTTTCTCAAAAAGTAGACCTAAAATATGGTGTCATTTTCAGATATGTTATGCAGAATTTTGTTCTGATTAAAATGATATCAAATATATATTTCAAAGTAAGACGTAACTCGACTTATAGCCTAAAACGTGACCCCTGTTTTGCACGTAAAGTCTATGGAAAGCTATTTGGTGGCATGTACCCTTTAAGGAGCAATTCCATGCGTTTTTCGCGCGTCTTTATCTATTTAAAATGCACGCGAAGAAATGAGGAAGGACATCAACAAGCGCGTGCATGGACGCCGCCATGTTTTTCGCTGTACGTGCGTTTTCCGCGAATAGGCTTACTTTTATATCCAATTTAATAAAAGTTCCAATTTTGGTAGAAGTTTGAAACCTTTTGATATGAATAATGAAGAGTTTCAAAATATTGAAAACATTATTTATTGGTGTTTTAATTACAAAGAGGTTTGTCAAATTCATTGTTATTTTTTAGCTAAATTTTTTGTCATTTAAACTCAAGTTTTGGCCTTCATATTTAATAAAATTGCATAAAAATTCGATTTTAAGATATTTAAGTTTCTAGTTTGCTTTATTTATACCACTGTTCAGTATTGTAAATTGTTATAACACTCAAAGCTAAATTCATATTAATATTTAATTTGAAATAGCCATTCATTACATATGGTTTTTGGACAAAACGGGTTAAAACGGACGCTGGAGGGGGGGTAGGCCTATTTGATTGTCATTGTTTGACTTGTTAAATAGTCTGCACGTACTTATAATGTTTTATTTTTGAAGTTATGTACTTGTAGAAGATGTTCAAGTGACTTTTATTCTTAACATCAATTGATATCTGCATAAAAATTACAAATCTGCAACTATAGTGCGTTCATGTGCGTCAAAATGACGAAAAATGGCAATTGTCGGTTATCATGCTTGTATTTGAAATCGCCAGTGTGTCTAAAGTATAAAAGAAAATAACCTAAAATTTCTTTAAATTAATTCAAAACTTAGTGAAAAAGATAACAAAATCATTTTCAAGGCCTAAAAGCGATGTTTTAGCCTCTTCAATGAAGGGTTCATACCACTAAATCCGCGTGTGAAGCGGTTTCCGGTAAAAGTTTATCACGACTATAGTCCCAACTTTGCATAAAAAATGTGCAAAATCAGTACAATATTAACAATTTTAGTGTTGCAAATCGTGTTTTGCTAGAACTTGTGAATGTGATCTCTACTAATTTGAACAGAAAACGCGAAAATTTGAGTGATGTTTACGATGATGAGCGGATGAACACACGAGGTCAAAACGCGGTTAGCAGTCAGACGTAAACACGGGAAAATCGGGTCTTTTTATATAGCGCTATTTTTCTCAAAAAGTAGACCTAAAATATGGTGTCATTTTCAGATATGTTATGCAGAATTTTGTTCTGATTAAAATGATATCAAATATATATTTCAAAGTAAGACGTAACTCGACTTATAGCCTAAAACGTGACCCCTGTTTTGCACGTAAAGTCTATGGAAAGCTATTTGGTGGCATGTACCCTTTAAGGAGCAATTCCATGCGTTTTTCGCGCGTCTTTATCTATTTAAAATGCACGCGAAGAAATGAGGAAGGACATCAACAAGCGCGTGCATGGACGCCGCCATGTTTTTCGCTGTACGTGCGTTTTCCGCGAATAGGCTTACTTTTATATCCAATTTAATAAAAGTTCCAATTTTGGTAGAAGTTTGAAACCTTTTGATATGAATAATGAAGAGTTTCAAAATATTGAAAACATTATTTATTGGTGTTTTAATTACAAAGAGGTTTGTCAAATTCATTGTTATTTTTAGCTAAATTTTTGTCATTTAAACTCAAGTTTTGGCCTTCATATTTAATAAAATTGCATAAAAATTCGATTTTAAGATATTTAAGTTTCTAGTTTGCTTTATTTATACCACTGTTCAGTATTGTAAATTGTTATAACACTCAAAGCTAAATTCATATTAATATTTAATTTGAAATAGCCATTCATTACATATGGTTTTTGGACAAAACGGGTTAAAACGGACGCTGGAGGGGGGGTAGGCCTATTTGATTGTCATTGTTTGACTTGTTAAATAGTCTGCACGTACTTATAATGTTTTATTTTTGAAGTTATGTACTTGTAGAAGATGTTCAAGTGACTTTTATTCTTAACATCAATTGATATCTGCATAAAAATACAAATCTGCAACTATAGTGCGTTCATGTGCGTCAAAATGACGAAAAATGGCAATTGTCGGTTATCATGCTTGTATTTGAAATCGCCAGTGTGTCTAAAGTATAAAAGAAAATAACCTAAAATTTCTTTAAATTAATTCAAAACTTAGTGAAAAAGATAACAAAATCATTTTCAAGGCCTAAAAGCGATGTTTTAGCCTCTTCAATGAAGGGTTCATACCACTAAATCCGCGTGTGAAGCGGTTTCCGGTAAAAGTTTATCACGACTATAGTCCCAACTTTGCATAAAAATGTGCAAAATCAGTACAATATTAACAATTTTAGTGTTGCAAATCGTGTTTTGCTAGAACTTGTGAATGTGATCTCTACTAATTTGAACAGAAAACGCGAAAATTTGAGTGATGTTTACGATGATGAGCGGATGAACACACGAGGTCAAAACGCGGTTAGCAGTCAGACGTAAACACGGGAAAATCGGGTCTTTTATATAGCGCTATTTTTCTCAAAAAGTAGACCTAAAATATGGTGTCATTTTCAGATATGTTATGCAGAATTTTGTTCTGATTAAAATGATATCAAATATATATTTCAAAGTAAGACGTAACTCGACTTATAGCCTAAAACGTGACCCCTGTTTTGCACGTAAAGTCTATGGAAAGCTATTTGGTGGCATGTACCCTTTAAGGAGCAATTCCATGCGTTTTTCGCGCGTCTTTATCTATTTAAAATGCACGCGAAGAAATGAGGAAGGACATCAACAAGCGCGTGCATGGACGCCGCCATGTTTTTCGCTGTACGTGCGTTTTCCGCGAATAGGCTTACTTTTATATCCAATTTAATAAAAGTTCCAATTTTGGTAGAAGTTTGAAACCTTTTGATATGAATAATGAAGAGTTTCAAAATATTGAAAACATTATTTATTGGTGTTTTAATTACAAAGAGGTTTGTCAAATTCATTGTTATTTTTTAGCTAAATTTTTGCCATTTAAACTCAAGTTTTGGCCTTCATATTTAATAAAAATGCATAAAAAATTCGATTTTAAGATATTTAAGTTTCTAGTTTGCTTTATTTATACCACTGTTCAGTATTGTAAATTGTTATAACACTCAAAGCTAAATTCATATTAATATTTAATTTGAAATAGCCATTCATTACATATGGTTTTTGGACAAAACGGGTTAAAACGGACGCTGGAGGGGGGGGGTAGCCCTATTTGATTGTCATTGTTTGACTTGTTAAATAGTCTGCACGTACTTATAATGTTTTATTTTTGAAGTTATGTACTTGTAGAAGATGTTCAAGTGACTTTTATTCTTAACATCAATTGATATCTGCATAAAAATTACAAATCTGCAACTATAGTGCGTTCATGTGCGTCAAAATGACGAAAAATGGCAATTGTCGGTTATCATGCTTGTATTTGAAATCGCCAGTGTGTCTAAAGTATAAAAGAAAATAACCTAAAATTTCTTTAAATTAATTCAAAACTTAGTGAAAAAGATAACAAAATCATTTTCAAGGCCTAAAAGCGATGTTTTAGCCTCTTCAATGAAGGGTTCATACCACTAAATCCGCGTGTGAAGCGGTTTCCGGTAAAAGTTTATCACGACTATAGTCCCAACTTTGCATAAAAATGTGCAAAATCAGTACAATATTAACAATTTTAGTGTTGCAAATCGTGTTTTGCTAGAACTTGTGAATGTGATCTCTACTAATTTGAACAGAAAACGCGAAAATTTGAGTGATGTTTACGATGATGAGCGGATGAACACACGAGGTCAAAACGCGGTTAGCAGTCAGACGTAAACACGGGAAAATCGGGTCTTTTTATATAGCGCTATTTTTCTCAAAAAGTAGACCTAAAATATGGTGTCATTTTCAGATATGTTATGCAGAATTTTGTTCTGATTAAAATGATATCAAATATATATTTCAAAGTAAGACGTAACTCGACTTATAGCCTAAAACGTGACCCCTGTTTTGCACGTAAAGTCTATGGAAAGCTATTTGGTGGCATGTACCCTTTAAGGAGCAATTCCATGCGTTTTTCGCGCGTCTTTATCTATTTAAAATGCACGCGAAGAAATGAGGAAGGACATCAACAAGCGCGTGCATGGACGCCGCCATGTTTTTCGCTGTACGTGCGTTTTCCGCGAATAGGCTTACTTTTATATCCAATTTAATAAAAGTTCCAATTTTGGTAGAAGTTTGAAACCTTTTGATATGAATAATGAAGAGTTTCAAAATATTGAAAACATTATTTATTGGTGTTTTAATTACAAAGAGGTTTGTCAAATTCATTGTTATTTTTTAGCTAAATTTTTGTCATTTAAACTCAAGTTTTGGCCTTCATATTTAATAAAATTGCATAAAAATTCGATTTTAAGATATTTAAGTTTCTAGTTTGCTTTATTTATACCACTGTTCAGTATTGTAAATTGTTATAACACTCAAAGCTAAATTCATATTAATATTTAATTTGAAATAGCCATTCATTACATATGGTTTTTGGACAAAACGGGTTAAAACGGACGCTGGAGGGGGGGGTAGGCCTATTTGATTGTCATTGTTTGACTTGTTAAATAGTCTGCACGTACTTATAATGTTTTATTTTTGAAGTTATGTACTTGTAGAAGATGTTCAAGTGACTTTTATTCTTAACATCAATTGATATCTGCATAAAAATTACAAATCTGCAACTATAGTGCGTTCATGTGCGTCAAAATGACGAAAAATGGCAATTGTCGGTTATCATGCTTGTATTTGAAATCGCCAGTGTGTCTAAAGTATAAAAGAAAATAACCTAAAATTTCTTTAAATTAATTCAAAACTTAGTGAAAAGATAACAAAATCATTTTCAAGGCCTAAAAGCGATGTTTTAGCCTCTTCAATGAAGGGTTCATACCACTAAATCCGCGTGTGAAGCGGTTTCCGGTAAAAGTTTATCACGACTATAGTCCCAACTTTGCATAAAAAATGTGCAAAATCAGTACAATATTAACAATTTTAGTGTTGCAAATCGTGTTTTGCTAGAACTTGTGAATGTGATCTCTACTAATTTGAACAGAAAACGCGAAAATTTGAGTGATGTTTACGATGATGAGCGCATGAACACACGAGGTCAAAACGCGGTTAGCAGTCAGACGTAAACACGGGAAAATCGGGTCTTTTTATATAGCGCTATTTTTCTCAAAAAGTAGACCTAAAATATGGTGTCATTTTCAGATATGTTATGCAGAATTTTGTTCTGATTAAAATGATATCAAATATATATTTCAAAGTAAGACGTAACTCGACTTATAGCCTAAAACGTGACCCCTGTTTTGCACGTAAAGTCTATGGAAAGCTATTTGGTGGCATGTACCCTTTAAGGAGCAATTCCATGCGTTTTTCGCGCGTCTTTATCTATTTAAAATGCACGCGAAGAAATGAGGAAGGACATCAACAAGCGCGTGCATGGACGCCGCCATGTTTTTCGCTGTACGTGCGTTTTCCGCGAATAGGCTTACTTTTATATCCAATTTAATAAAAGTTCCAATTTTGGTAGAAGTTTGAAACCTTTTGATATGAATAATGAAGAGTTTCAAAATATTGAAAACATTATTTATTGGTGTTTTAATTACAAAGAGGTTTGTCAAATTCATTGTTATTTTTTAGCTAAATTTTTTTTTTTTAAACTCAAGTTTTGGCCTTCATATTTAATAAAATTGCATAAAAAATTCGATTTTAAGATATTTAAGTTTCTAGTTTGCTTTATTTATACCACTGTTCAGTATTGTAAATTGTTATAACACTCAAAGCTAAATTCATATTAATATTTAATTTGAAATAGCCATTCATTACATATGGTTTTTGGACAAAACGGGTTAAAACGGACGCTGGAGGGGGGGGGGGGGTAGGCCTATTTGATTGTCATTGTTTGACTTGTTAAATAGTCTGCACGTACTTATAATGTTTTATTTTTGAAGTTATGTACTTGTAGAAGATGTTCAAGTGACTTTTATTCTTAACATCAATTGATATCTGCATAAAAATTACAAATCTGCAACTATAGTGCGTTCATGTGCGTCAAAATGACGAAAAATGGCAATTGTCGGTTATCATGCTTGTATTTGAAATCGCCAGTGTGTCTAAAGTATAAAAGAAAATAACCTAAAATTTCTTTAAATTAATTCAAAACTTAGTGAAAAAGATAACAAAATCATTTTCAAGGCCTAAAAGCGATGTTTTAGCCTCTTCAATGAAGGGTTCATACCACTAAATCCGCGTGTGAAGCGGTTTCCGGTAAAAGTTTATCACGACTATAGTCCCAACTTTGCATAAAAATGTGCAAAATCAGTACAATATTAACAATTTTAGTGTTGCAAATCGTGTTTTGCTAGAACTTGTGAATGTGATCTCTACTAATTTGAACAGAAAACGCGAAAATTTGAGTGATGTTTACGATGATGAGCGGATGAACACACGAGGTCAAAACGCGGTTAGCAGTCAGACGTAAACACGGGAAAATCGGGTCTTTTATATAGCGCTATTTTTCTCAAAAAGTAGACCTAAAATATGGTGTCATTTTCAGATATGTTATGCAGAATTTTGTTCTGATTAAAATGATATCAAATATATATTTCAAAGTAAGACGTAACTCGACTTATAGCCTAAAACGTGACCCCTGTTTTGCACGTAAAGTCTATGGAAAGCTATTTGGTGGCATGTACCCTTTAAGGAGCAATTCCATGCGTTTTTCGCGCGTCTTTATCTATTTAAAATGCACGCGAAGAAATGAGGAAGGACATCAACAAGCGCGTGCATGGACGCCGCCATGTTTTTCGCTGTACGTGCGTTTTCCGCGAATAGGCTTACTTTTATATCCAATTTAATAAAAGTTCCAATTTTGGTAGAAGTTTGAAACCTTTTGATATGAATAATGAAGAGTTTCAAAATATTGAAAACATTATTTATTGGTGTTTTAATTACAAAGAGGTTTGTCAAATTCATTGTTATTTTTTAGCTAAATTTTTTGTCATTTAAACTCAAGTTTTGGCCTTCATATTTAATAAAATTGCATAAAAAATTCGATTTTAAGATATTTAAGTTTCTAGTTTGCTTTATTTATACCACTGTTCAGTATTGTAAATTGTTATAACACTCAAAGCTAAATTCATATTAATATTTAATTTGAAATAGCCATTCATTACATATGGTTTTTGGACAAAACGGGTTAAAACGGACGCTGGGGGGGGGGTAGGCCTATTTGATTGTCATTGTTTGACTTGTTAAATAGTCTGCACGTACTTATAATGTTTTATTTTTGAAGTTATGTACTTGTAGAAGATGTTCAAGTGACTTTTATTCTTAACATCAATTGATATCTGCATAAAAATTACAAATCTGCAACTATAGTGCGTTCATGTGCGTCAAAATGACGAAAAATGGCAATTGTCGGTTATCATGCTTGTATTTGAAATCGCCAGTGTGTCTAAAGTATAAAAGAAAATAACCTAAAATTTCTTTAAATTAATTCAAAACTTAGTGAAAAAGATAACAAAATCATTTTCAAGGCCTAAAAGCGATGTTTTAGCCTCTTCAATGAAGGGTTCATACCACTAAATCCGCGTGTGAAGCGGTTTCCGGTAAAAGTTTATCACGACTATAGTCCCAACTTTGCATAAAAATGTGCAAAATCAGTACAATATTAACAATTTTAGTGTTGCAAATCGTGTTTTGCTAGAACTTGTGAATGTGATCTCTACTAATTTGAACAGAAAACGCGAAAATTTGAGTGATGTTTACGATGATGAGCGGATGAACACACGAGGTCAAAACGCGGTTAGCAGTCAGACGTAAACACGGGAAAATCGGGTCTTTTATATAGCGCTATTTTTCTCAAAAAGTAGACCTAAAATATGGTGTCATTTTCAGATATGTTATGCAGAATTTTGTTCTGATTAAAATGATATCAAATATATATTTCAAAGTAAGACGTAACTCGACTTATAGCCTAAAACGTGACCCCTGTTTTGCACGTAAAGTCTATGGAAAGCTATTTGGTGGCATGTACCCTTTAAGGAGCAATTCCATGCGTTTTTCGCGCGTCTTTATCTATTTAAAATGCACGCGAAGAAATGAGGAAGGACATCAACAAGCGCGTGCATGGACGCCGCCATGTTTTTCGCTGTACGTGCGTTTTCCGCGAATAGGCTTACTTTTATATCCAATTTAATAAAAGTTCCAATTTTGGTAGAAGTTTGAAACCTTTTGATATGAATAATGAAGAGTTTCAAAATATTGAAAACATTATTTATTGGTGTTTTAATTACAAAGAGGTTTGTCAAATTCATTGTTATTTTTAGCTAAATTTTTTGTCATTTAAACTCAAGTTTTGGCCTTCATATTTAATAAAATTGCATAAAAATTCGATTTTAAGATATTTAAGTTTCTAGTTTGCTTTATTTATACCACTGTTCAGTATTGTAAATTGTTATAACACTCAAAGCTAAATTCATATTAATATTTAATTTGAAATAGCCATTCATTACATATGGTTTTTGGACAAAACGGGTTAAAACGGACGCTGGAGGGGGGGTAGGCCTATTTGATTGTCATTGTTTGACTTGTTAAATAGTCTGCACGTACTTATAATGTTTTATTTTTGAAGTTATGTACTTGTAGAAGATGTTCAAGTGACTTTTATTCTTAACATCAATTGATATCTGCATAAAAATTACAAATCTGCAACTATAGTGCGTTCATGTGCGTCAAAATGACGAAAAATGGCAATTGTCGGTTATCATGCTTGTATTTGAAATCGCCAGTGTGTCTAAAGTATAAAAGAAAATAACCTAAAATTTCTTTAAATTAATTCAAAACTTAGTGAAAAAGATAACAAAATCATTTTCAAGGCCTAAAAGCGATGTTTTAGCCTCTTCAATGAAGGGTTCATACCACTAAATCCGCGTGTGAAGCGGTTTCCGGTAAAGTTTATCACGACTATAGTCCCAACTTTGCATAAAACATGTGCAAAATCAGTACAATATTAACAATTTTAGTGTTGCAAATCGTGTTTTGCTAGAACTTGTGAATGTGATCTCTACTAATTTGAACAGAAAACGCGAAAATTTGAGTGATGTTTACGATGATGAGCGGATGAACACACGAGGTCAAAACGCGGTTAGCAGTCAGACGTAAACACGGGAAAATCGGGTCTTTTTATATAGCGCTATTTTTCTCAAAAAGTAGACCTAAAATATGGTGTCATTTTCAGATATGTTATGCAGAATTTTGTTCTGATTAAAATGATATCAAATATATATTTCAAAGTAAGACGTAACTCGACTTATAGCCTAAAACGTGACCCCTGTTTTGCACGTAAAGTCTATGGAAAGCTATTTGGTGGCATGTACCCTTTAAGGAGCAATTCCATGCGTTTTTCGCGCGTCTTTATCTATTTAAAATGCACGCGAAGAAATGAGGAAGGACATCAACAAGCGCGTGCATGGACGCCGCCATGTTTTTCGCTGTACGTGCGTTTTCCGCGAATAGGCTTACTTTTATATCCAATTTAATAAAAGTTCCAATTTTGGTAGAAGTTTGAAACCTTTGATATGAATAATGAAGAGTTTCAAAATATTGAAAACATTATTTATTGGTGTTTTAATTACAAAGAGGTTTGTCAAATTCATTGTTATTTTTTAGCTAAATTTTTGTCATTTAAACTCAAGTTTTGGCCTTCATATTTAATAAAATTGCATAAAAATTCGATTTTAAGATATTTAAGTTTCTAGTTTGCTTTATTTATACCACTGTTCAGTATTGTAAATTGTTATAACACTCAAAGCTAAATTCATATTAATATTTAATTTGAAATAGCCATTCATTACATATGGTTTTTGGACAAAACGGGTTAAAACGGACGCTGGAGGGGGGGTAGGCCTATTTGATTGTCATTGTTTGACTTGTTAAATAGTCTGCACGTACTTATAATGTTTTATTTTTGAAGTTATGTACTTGTAGAAGATGTTCAAGTGACTTTTATTCTTAACATCAATTGATATCTGCATAAAAATTACAAATCTGCAACTATAGTGCGTTCATGTGCGTCAAAATGACGAAAAATGGCAATTGTCGGTTATCATGCTTGTATTTGAAATCGCCAGTGTGTCTAAAGTATAAAAGAAAATAACCTAAAATTTCTTTAAATTAATTCAAAACTTAGTGAAAAAGATAACAAAATCATTTTCAAGGCCTAAAAGCGATGTTTTAGCCTCTTCAATGAAGGGTTCATACCACTAAATCCGCGTGTGAAGCGGTTTCCGGTAAAAGTTTATCACGACTATAGTCCCAACTTTGCATAAAAAATGTGCAAAATCAGTACAATATTAACAATTTTAGTGTTGCAAATCGTGTTTTGCTAGAACTTGTGAATGTGATCTCTACTAATTTGAACAGAAAACGCGAAAATTTGAGTGATGTTTACGATGATGAGCGGATGAACACACGAGGTCAAAACGCGGTTAGCAGTCAGACGTAAACACGGGAAAATCGGGTCTTTTATATAGCGCTATTTTTCTCAAAAAGTAGACCTAAAATATGGTGTCATTTTCAGATATGTTATGCAGAATTTTGTTCTGATTAAAATGATATCAAATATATATTTCAAAGTAAGACGTAACTCGACTTATAGCCTAAAACGTGACCCCTGTTTTGCACGTAAAGTCTATGGAAAGCTATTTGGTGGCATGTACCCTTTAAGGAGCAATTCCATGCGTTTTTCGCGCGTCTTTATCTATTTAAAATGCACGCGAAGAAATGAGGAAGGACATCAACAAGCGCGTGCATGGACGCCGCCATGTTTTTCGCTGTACGTGCGTTTTCCGCGAATAGGCTTACTTTTATATCCAATTTAATAAAAGTTCCAATTTTGGTAGAAGTTTGAAACCTTTTGATATGAATAATGAAGAGTTTCAAAATATTGAAAACATTATTTATTGGTGTTTTAATTACAAAGAGGTTTGTCAAATTCATTGTTATTTTTAGCTAAATTTTTTGTCATTTAAACTCAAGTTTTGGCCTTCATATTTAATAAAATTGCATAAAAAATTCGATTTTAAGATATTTAAGTTTCTAGTTTGCTTTATTTATACCACTGTTCAGTATTGTAAATTGTTATAACACTCAAAGCTAAATTCATATTAATATTTAATTTGAAATAGCCATTCATTACATATGGTTTTTGGACAAAACGGGTTAAAACGGACGCTGGAGGGGGGTAGGCCTATTTGATTGTCATTGTTTGACTTGTTAAATAGTCTGCACGTACTTATAATGTTTTATTTTTGAAGTTATGTACTTGTAGAAGATGTTCAAGTGACTTTTATTCTTAACATCAATTGATATCTGCATAAAAATTACAAATCTGCAACTATAGTGCGTTCATGTGCGTCAAAATGACGAAAAATGGCAATTGTCGGTTATCATGCTTGTATTTGAAATCGCCAGTGTGTCTAAAGTATAAAAGAAAATAACCTAAAATTTCTTTAAATTAATTCAAAACTTAGTGAAAAAGATAACAAAATCATTTTCAAGGCCTAAAAGCGATGTTTTAGCCTCTTCAATGAAGGGTTCATACCACTAAATCCGCGTGTGAAGCGGTTTCCGGTAAAAGTTTATCACGACTATAGTCCCAACTTTGCATAAAAATGTGCAAAATCAGTACAATATTAACAATTTTAGTGTTGCAAATCGTGTTTTGCTAGAACTTGTGAATGTGATCTCTACTAATTTGAACAGAAAACGCGAAAATTTGAGTGATGTTTACGATGATGAGCGGATGAACACACGAGGTCAAAACGCGGTTAGCAGTCAGACGTAAACACGGGAAAATCGGGTCTTTTATATAGCGCTATTTTTCTCAAAAAGTAGACCTAAAATATGGTGTCATTTTCAGATATGTTATGCAGAATTTTGTTCTGATTAAAATGATATCAAATATATATTTCAAAGTAAGACGTAACTCGACTTATAGCCTAAAACGTGACCCCTGTTTTGCACGTAAAGTCTATGGAAAGCTATTTGGTGGCATGTACCCTTTAAGGAGCAATTCCATGCGTTTTTCGCGCGTCTTTATCTATTTAAAATGCACGCGAAGAAATGAGGAAGGACATCAACAAGCGCGTGCATGGACGCCGCCATGTTTTTCGCTGTACGTGCGTTTTCCGCGAATAGGCTTACTTTTATATCCAATTTAATAAAAGTTCCAATTTTGGTAGAAGTTTGAAACCTTTTGATATGAATAATGAAGAGTTTCAAAATATTGAAAACATTATTTATTGGTGTTTTAATTACAAAGAGGTTTGTCAAATTCATTGTTATTTTTAGCTAAATTTTTGTCATTTAAACTCAAGTTTTGGCCTTCATATTTAATAAGATTGCATAAAAATTCGATTTTAAGATATTTAAGTTTCTAGTTTGCTTTATTTATACCACTGTTCAGTATTGTAAATTGTTATAACACTCAAAGCTAAATTCATATTAATATTTAATTTGAAATAGCCATTCATTACATATGGTTTTTGGACAAAACGGGTTAAAACGGACGCTGGAGGGGGTAGGCCTATTTGATTGTCATTGTTTGACTTGTTAAATAGTCTGCACGTACTTATAATGTTTTATTTTTGAAGTTATGTACTTGTAGAAGATGTTCAAGTGACTTTTATTCTTAACATCAATTGATATCTGCATAAAATTACAAATCTGCAACTATAGTGCGTTCATGTGCGTCAAAATGACGAAAAATGGCAATTGTCGGTTATCATGCTTGTATTTGAAATCGCCAGTGTGTCTAAAGTATAAAAGAAAATAACCTAAAATTTCTTTAAATTAATTCAAAACTTAGTGAAAAAGATAACAAAATCATTTTCAAGGCCTAAAAGCGATGTTTTAGCCTCTTCAATGAAGGGTTCATACCACTAAATCCGCGTGTGAAGCGGTTTCCGGTAAAAGTTTATCACGACTATAGTCCCAACTTTGCATAAAAATGTGCAAAATCAGTACAATATTAACAATTTTAGTGTTGCAAATCGTGTTTTGCTAGAACTTGTGAATGTGATCTCTACTAATTTGAACAGAAAACGCGAAAATTTGAGTGATGTTTACGATGATGAGCGGATGAACACACGAGGTCAAAACGCGGTTAGCAGTCAGACGTAAACACGGGAAAATCGGGTCTTTTTATATAGCGCTATTTTTCTCAAAAAGTAGACCTAAAATATGGTGTCATTTTCAGATATGTTATGCAGAATTTTGTTCTGATTAAAATGATATCAAATATATATTTCAAAGTAAGACGTAACTCGACTTATAGCCTAAAACGTGACCCCTGTTTTGCACGTAAAGTCTATGGAAAGCTATTTGGTGGCATGTACCCTTTAAGGAGCAATTCCATGCGTTTTTCGCGCGTCTTTATCTATTTAAAATGCACGCGAAGAAATGAGGAAGGACATCAACAAGCGCGTGCATGGACG
This sequence comes from Amphiura filiformis, assembly GCF_039555335.1. NCBI lineage: Eukaryota > Metazoa > Echinodermata > Ophiuroidea > Amphilepidida > Amphiuridae > Amphiura > Amphiura filiformis. Next base: position 63,598 of record NW_027305712.1, read on the forward strand.
CCGCCATGTTTTTCGCTGTACGTGCGTTTTCCGCGAATAGGCTTACTTTTATATCCAATTTAATAAAAGTTCCAATTTTGGTAGAAGTTTGAAACCTTTTGATATGAATAATGAAGAGTTTCAAAATATTGAAAACATTATTTATTGGTGTTTTAATTACAAAGAGGTTTGTCAAATTCATTGTTATTTTTTAGCTAAATTTTTTATCATTTAAACTCAAGTTTTGGCCTTCATATTTAATAAAATTGCATAAAAAATTCGATTTTAAGATATTTAAGTTTCTAGTTTGCTTTATTTATACCACTGTTCAGTATTGTAAATTGTTATAACACTCAAAGCTAAATTCATATTAATATTTAATTTGAAATAGCCATTCATTACATATGGTTTTTGGACAAAACGGGTTAAAACGGACGCTGGAGGGGGGTAGGCCTATTTGATTGTCATTGTTTGACTTGTTAAATAGTCTGCACGTACTTATAATGTTTTATTTTTGAAGTTATGTACTTGTAGAAGATGTTCAAGTGACTTTTATTCTTAACATCAATTATTATCTGCATAAAAATTACAAATCTGCAACTATAGTGCGTTCATGTGCGTCAAAATGACGAAAAATGGCAATTGTCGGTTATCATGCTTGTATTTGAAATCGCCAGTGTGTCTAAAGTATAAAAGAAAATAACCTAAAATTTCTTTAAATTAATTCAAAACTTAGTGAAAAAGATAACAAAATCATTTTCAAGGCCTAAAAGCGATGTTTTAGCCTCTTCAATGAAGGGTTCATACCACTAAATCCGCGTGTGAAGCGGTTTCCGGTAAAAGTTTATCACGACTATAGTCCCAAAAAAAAATAAAAAATGTGCAAAATCAGTACAATATTAACAATTTTAGTGTTGCAAATCGTGTTTTGCTAGAACTTGTGAATGTGATCTCTACTAATTTGAACAGAAAACGCGAAAATTTGAGTGATGTTTACGATGATGAGCGGATGAACACACGAGGTCAAAACGCGGTTAGCAGTCAGACGTAAACACGGGAAAATCGGGTCTTTTATATAGCGCTATTTTTCTCAAAAAAGTAGACCTAAAATATGGTGTCATTTTCAGATATGTTATGCAGAATTTTGTTCTGATTAAAATGATATCAAATATATATTTCAAAGTAAGACGTAACTCGACTTATAGCCTAAAACGTGACCCCTGTTTTGCACGTAAAGTCTATGGAAAGCTATTTGGTGGCATGTACCCTTTAAGGAGCAATTCCATGCGTTTTTCGCGCGTCTTTATCTATTTAAAATGCACGCGAAGAAATGAGGAAGGACATCAACAAGCGCGTGCATGGACGCCGCCATGTTTTTCGCTGTACGTGCGTTTTCCGCGAATAGGCTTACTTTTATATCCAATTTAATAAAAGTTCCAATTTTGGTAGAAGTTTGAAACCTTTTGATATGAATAATGAAGAGTTTCAAAATATTGAAAACATTATTTATTGGTGTTTTAATTACAAAGAGGTTTGTCAAATTCATTGTTATTTTTAGCTAAATTTTTGTCATTTAAACTCAAGTTTTGGCCTTCATATTTAATAAAATTGCATAAAAAATTCGATTTTAAGATATTTAAGTTTCTAGTTTGCTTTATTTATACCACTGTTCAGTATTGTAAATTGTTATAACACTCAAAGCTAAATTCATATTAATATTTAATTTGAAATAGCCATTCATTACATATGGTTTTTGGACAAAACGGGTTAAAACGGACGCTGGAGGGGGGTAGGCCTATTTGATTGTCATTGTTTGACTTGTTAAATAGTCTGCACGTACTTATAATGTTTTATTTTTGAAGTTATGTACTTGTAGAAGATGTTCAAGTGACTTTTATTCTTAACATCAATTGATATCTGCATAAAAATTACAAATCTGCAACTATAGTGCGTTCATGTGCGTCAAAATGAAAAAAATGGCAATTGTCGGTTATCATGCTTGTATTTGAAATCGCCAGTGTGTCTAAAGTATAAAAGAAAATAACCTAAAATTTCTTTAAATTAATTCAAAACTTAGTGAAAAAGATAACAAAATCATTTTCAAGGCCTAAAAGCGATGTTTTAGCCTCTTCAATGAAGGGTTCATACCACTAAATCCGCGTGTGAAGCGGTTTCCGGTAAAAGTTTATCACGACTATAGTCCCAACTTTGCATAAAAAATGTGCAAAATCAGTACAATATTAACAATTTTAGTGTTGCAAATCGTGTTTTGCTAGAACTTGTGAATGTGATCTCTACTAATTTGAACAGAAAACGCGAAAATTTGAGTGATGTTTACGATGATGAGCGGATGAACACACGAGGTCAAAACGCGGTTAGCAGTCAGACGTAAACACGGGAAAATCGGGTCTTTTTATATAGCGCTATTTTTCTCAAAAAGTAGACCTAAAATATGGTGTCATTTTCAGATATGTTATGCAGAATTTTGTTCTGATTAAAATGATATCAAATATATATTTCAAAGTAAGACGTAACTCGACTTATAGCCTAAAACGTGACCCCTGTTTTGCACGTAAAGTCTATGGAAAGCTATTTGGTGGCATGTACCCTTTAAGGAGCAATTCCATGCGTTTTTCGCGCGTCTTTATCTATTTAAAATGCACGCGAAGAAATGAGGAAGGACATCAACAAGCGCGTGCATGGACGCCGCCATGTTTTTCGCTGTACGTGCGTTTTCCGCGAATAGGCTTACTTTTATATCCAATTTAATAAAAGTTCCAATTTTGGTAGAAGTTTGAAACCTTTTGATATGAATAATGAAGAGTTTCAAAATATTGAAAACATTATTTATTGGTGTTTTAATTACAAAGAGGTTTGTCAAATTCATTGTTATTTTTTTTTTAAATTTTTTGTCATTTAAACTCAAGTTTTGGCCTTCATATTTAATAAAATTGCATAAAAATTCGATTTTAAGATATTTAAGTTTCTAGTTTGCTTTATTTATACCACTGTTCAGTATTGTAAATTGTTATAACACTCAAAGCTAAATTCATATTAATATTTAATTTGAAATAGCCATTCATTACATATGGTTTTTGGACAAAACGGGTTAAAACGGACGCTGGAGGGGGGGTAGGCCTATTTGATTGTCATTGTTTGACTTGTTAAATAGTCTGCACGTACTTATAATGTTTTATTTTTGAAGTTATGTACTTGTAGAAGATGTTCAAGTGACTTTTATTCTTAACATCAATTGATATCTGCATAAAAATTACAAATCTGCAACTATAGTGCGTTCATGTGCGTCAAAATGACGAAAAATGGCAATTGTCGGTTATCATGCTTGTATTTGAAATCGCCAGTGTGTCTAAAGTATAAAAGAAAATAACCTAAAATTTCTTTAAATTAATTCAAAACTTAGTGAAAAAGATAACAAAATCATTTTCAAGGCCTAAAAGCGATGTTTTAGCCTCTTCAATGAAGGGTTCATACCACTAAATCCGCGTGTGAAGCGGTTTCCGGTAAAAGTTTATCACGACTATAGTCCCAACTTTGCATAAAAATTGTGCAAAATCAGTACAATATTAACAATTTTAGTGTTGCAATTCGTGTTTTGCTAGATCTTGTGAATGTGATCTCGACTAATCTGAACCGAAAACGCGAAAATTTGAGTGATGTTTACGATGATGAGCGGATGAACACACGAGGTCAAAACGCGGTTAGCAGTCAGACGTAAACACGGGAAAATCGGGTCTTTTTATATAGCGCTATTTTTCTCAAAAAGTAGACCTAAAATATGGTGTCATTTTCAGATATGTTATGCAGAATTTTGTTCTGATTAAAATGATATCAAATATATATTTCAAAGTAAGACGTAACTCGACTTATAGCCTAAAACGTGACCCCTGTTTTGCACGTAAAGTCTATGGAAAGCTATTTGGTGGCATGTACCCTTTAAGGAGCAATTCCATGCGTTTTTCGCGCGTCTTTATCTATTTAAAATGCACGCGAAGAAATGAGGAAGGACATCAACAAGCGCGTGCATGGACGCCGCCATGTTTTTCGCTGTACGTGCGTTTTCCGCGAATAGGCTTACTTTTATATCCAATTTAATAAAAGTTCCAATTTTGGTAGAAGTTTGAAACCTTTTGATATGAATAATGAAGAGTTTCAAAATATTGAAAACATTATTTATTGGTGTTTTAATTACAAAGAGGTTTGTCAAATTCATTGTTATTTTTAGCTAAATTTTTGTCATTTAAACTCAAGTTTTGGCCTTCATATTTAATAAAATTGCATAAAAATTCGATTTTAAGATATTTAAGTTTCTAGTTTGCTTTATTTATACCACTGTTCAGTATTGTAAATTGTTATAACACTCAAAGCTAAATTCATATTAATATTTAATTTGAAATAGCCATTCATTACATATGGTTTTTGGACAAAACGGGTTAAAACGGACGCTGGAGGGGGTAGGCCTATTTGATTGTCATTGTTTGACTTGTTAAATAGTCTGCACGTACTTATAATGTTTTATTTTTGAAGTTATGTACTTGTAGAAGATGTTCAAGTGACTTTTATTCTTAACATCAATTGATATCTGCATAAAAATTACAAATCTGCAACTATAGTGCGTTCATGTGCGTCAAAATGACGAAAAATGGCAATTGTCGGTTATCATGCTTGTATTTGAAATCGCCAGTGTGTCTAAAGTATAAAAGAAAATAACCTAAAATTTCTTTAAATTAATTCAAAACTTAGTGAAAAAGATAACAAAATCATTTTCAAGGCCTAAAAGCGATGTTTTAGCCTCTTCAATGAAGGGTTCATACCACTAAATCCGCGTGTGAAGCGGTTTCCGGTAAAAGTTTATCACGACTATAGTCCCAACTTTGCATAAAAATGTGCAAAATCAGTACAATATTAACAATTTTAGTGTTGCAAATCGTGTTTTGCTAGAACTTGTGAATGTGATCTCTACTAATTTGAACAGAAAACGCGAAAATTTGAGTGATGTTTACGATGATGAGCGGATGAACACACGAGGTCAAAACGCGGTTAGCAGTCAGACGTAAACACGGGAAAATCGGGTCTTTTTATATAGCGCTATTTTTCTCAAAAAGTAGACCTAAAATATGGTGTCATTTTCAGATATGTTATGCAGAATTTTGTTCTGATTAAAATGATATCAAATATATATTTCAAAGTAAGACGTAACTCGACTTATAGCCTAAAACGTGACCCCTGTTTTGCACGTAAAGTCTATGGAAAGCTATTTGGTGGCATGTACCCTTTAAGGAGCAATTCCATGCGTTTTTCGCGCGTCTTTATCTATTTAAAATGCACGCGAAGAAATGAGGAAGGACATCAACAAGCGCGTGCATGGACGCCGCCATGTTTTTCGCTGTACGTGCGTTTTCCGCGAATAGGCTTACTTTTATATCCAATTTAATAAAAGTTCCAATTTTGGTAGAAGTTTGAAACCTTTTGATATGAATAATGAAGAGTTTCAAAATATTGAAAACATTATTTATTGGTGTTTTAATTACAAAGAGGTTTGTCAAATTCATTGTTATTTTTTAGCTAAATTTTTTGTCATTTAAACTCAAGTTTTGGCCTTCATATTTAATAAAATTGCATAAAAAATTCGATTTTAAGATATTTAAGTTTCTAGTTTGCTTTATTTATACCACTGTTCAGTATTGTAAATTGTTATAACACTCAAAGCTAAATTCATATTAATATTTAATTTGAAATAGCCATTCATTACATATGGTTTTTGGACAAAACGGGTTAAAACGGACGCTGGAGGGGGGTAGGCCTATTTGATTGTCATTGTTTGACTTGTTAAATAGTCTGCACGTACTTATAATGTTTTATTTTTGAAGTTATGTACTTGTAGAAGATGTTCAAGTGACTTTTATTCTTAACATCAATTGATATCTGCATAAAAATTACAAATCTGCAACTATAGTGCGTTCATGTGCGTCAAAATGACGAAAAATGGCAATTGTCGGTTATCATGCTTGTATTTGAAATCGCCAGTGTGTCTAAAGTATAAAAGAAAATAACCTAAAATTTCTTTAAATTAATTCAAAACTTAGTGAAAAAGATAACAAAATCATTTTCAAGGCCTAAAAACGATGTTTTAGCCTCTTCAATGAAGGGTTCATACCACTAAATCCGCGTGTGAAGCGGTTTCCGGTAAAAGTTTATCACGACTATAGTCCCAACTTTGCATAAAAAAAATGTGCAAAATCAGTACAATATTAACAATTTTAGTGTTGCAAATCGTGTTTTGCTAGAACTTGTGAATGTGATCTCTACTAATTTGAACAGAAAACGCGAAAATTTGAGTGATGTTTACGATGATGAGCGGATGAACACACGAGGTCAAAACGCGGTTAGCAGTCAGACGTAAACACGGGAAAATCGGGTCTTTTTATATAGCGCTATTTTTCTCAAAAAGTAGACCTAAAATATGGTGTCATTTTCAGATATGTTATGCAGAATTTTGTTCTGATTAAAATGATATCAAATATATATTTCAAAGTAAGACGTAACTCGACTTATAGCCTAAAACGTGACCCCTGTTTTGCACGTAAAGTCTATGGAAAGCTATTTGGTGGCATGTACCCTCAAGCTTGCGGTTGATTTACCTCATGAAGTAACGCACAGATCCAGTTCAACCAAGTTTAATATTTAAAAAAAATACGGTGTGGACATTTATTCTTTTAATAGGTAACTTAATTTTTTTAAACAAAAGGAATAGATTTGTTCTTTTAAACTAGTAAATCAACAATTTATCCATCCGAACACTAATGTTATGCGATTTAAACCATAAAATAATGTTCAATTGAAATATTTTATTGAATATTAAAAAGTAATAGCACAAGGAAGGCACGTTACAATTTACACTATAATTAAAGACAGAGATAAATGCAATTTATCGCGTCTGATGTCACTGTCAATTACGATCCTTGATTGGTTTACACAGGTTAATCAGCGCGTAAAGGAAGACCGATCTATCTGGTGCTGATCGGAGAAAAGGAATAGCAGCAAATGGCGAAAAAGTTCGTACTTTTACAAGGCAAAAAGCAGCTTTTCTAGGGATTGTGGACATGGTGCCTTCACCAAAGAAAGTTTCTTACTATAAAGCCCTAACTTTTGAGATGGTTTGCATGTCGAAAGGTGCAAAATCAACAATAAGGCGCCCGGTTATAAATCCGCGTTCAGCAAGTCATCATCACGACACTTGTAAACAAACCGTGCTCGAGTTTGATTGACAGGTGACGTCAGACGCGATAAATTGTCTTTATCTTTGTCTTTCATTATACCAGCGCTAGTTTTTATCAGCTGTTTGCGTGTAAACATAAACTGAAGAAGAATAGAGCACGAAGTGCGACAAACTCGGGAGACGAAGAGACAATGATTTATGAACTAAACCAGTAAGTTTACATTTAAAATATTTAATAATAATATTAATAGGCAATAAATATGAGTCAGGGGTAAGGGGCCGTTCACAAACCGGGGGGTGCACTAGTCCGAATAATCAGACCCAGAACAAAATATTAATTTCTGACATGATCGTGTACTGGGTCTGAACTAGACTCGATGAGTCTCATGGACGCCGTTCCTATGTCCATCAGACTCGTATTTCCCATTTTGGATGTCAATGGGAAATACACACTTAACGATTTGCGCCGGTTAGAAACTTGAAAAAAAATCTTAAAAATTTTATCGATGTATATAAAAGTGGTACCAACCTTATTGTGCTTGCTAATTTAAGACTCGGTTGAAACAAAATTAAGGATCGAATGTATTTTAGTGTCCAAAAAGGCAAAATTATCGTCAAAGTTCTGCCGAAATCGGCACCCTTGCGAAGGGTTCAGAATTCGAATCGGGAACGAAAATATCCGATCTTTGCGATCAAAAACACAAAATTACAACTTTAAACATACTATTGGCTAAAGACATTATTACCAAACAATATAGAATAGAAAATTTGACATCATTTTCTCAAAATATTGAAGAAATTTGCTCACTAGACATCGAAAAATCGCAATCCAATTCCCGCTCAAACGCTGTGAGAAACTGAAAGTGCATAATCCCGACTAGTCTGAACTGTTTCCATATGAAATCTTGATGGCAAATTGGACAATAGAAGCACATGGTTCTACGTGACAGCTTTTTAATCCCTATTCAGGTTACGTGAATCACGCTATTGTGGACCATCCTTCTGATACTTGAGTGTTTGGACAAGCGGAACGGTTTTTGTCTACCTCTCTGTTTGTAAACAAACCAGGAGGTCGAAATCGCCTCCCTCGCCGAATCACGAAAGTCAGCGTAATAGTACGGCACTGGGGGTGCACTAGTGTGGCAATGCCAATGAGCTCCAATGGGGAGGGGGGCTGCACACACGTCACACCAAGAAGTATGTTCATAAAATTTTGAAGTTCAATATTTTTAGCTGAAAGTTCTTCACTTTGAAAGAGAATCAAATTACCTAAACAAGGGGTCAATCATGTTTCTAGTGCATATACTTTTGAAGTTACAGACAAAAATAGTGCAAGTTGTCCAAAATTGTGTGTGTGAAATTGTGACAGCAGGTACATGTACAATGTACACTACTGTATGTGACCCCAGATGATATGACCTCCTATTCTTTACTGTAAGAAAGCTGTTTTGGATGGTTTTGATTTACACACAAATTGCTTTTGCGCTTTAACGAGCGTCCACTTGGTGGAACATAGATTGCACTATGACTGTGATAGCTTACATTGTACATGTATGAATCCATTATTATGCCAGTACCAACATAAGTCAACATCACTTAGGTTTTGGTTGTCAAAATTAATTTTTAGTAATTTTTTCCCGGTGGGGTCACTCCCTGGCAGGGGGGACGCATAGGACCGTTACCACAAGTACAAATTACCCCCTTTTGCAGTCGATTTCAAGGACAAATCATGACATTTTACCCCTTTTTACTCCAAAACAAGGACAAAATGGTACTCTGAAACACCCCTATTTTTTAGATTCCGAGGACACATTTGCAATTTTGACCCTATTTCAACATTTCAAGGAGGGGATTTTTAGGCCTATGAATGGTTTTTTTTCAGTAATTAACAAGGGCATCACAGAATTCAAGTAGTACCCCTTGCATATAAATCAGAACCAAGAACAATATTGATCACGGGATGAGTGCAAAGTAGGAAACCAAATTTATTCCTGTGATTTTTTTATCTGGCCACGGGATCAGGAGAAAATAATAAGAACCCTTTTTCGATTTACTTGAGACATTTGTGCAATAAAACACCCCTATTTTTTTAATTTCACAGACAATTTTGTCCGCGGACATGCCCTAAAAATGACCCCTTTTTCCTTGATTTTGGTAACGATCGTGCGGTCAGTATTGCAAGTTGAGTGACCCCACCGGGAATTTTTTCCATTGGCATTGAGCCCCACAGTAAAGCCATTTTTGGACCGTACAGGCACATTCCACTTCCCTATGGACGAATAGCGCCACCTATAGTGTGTGATGTGAGCCTCACTAACGTACCAAGAATAGGTATGCTAGGTGAATTCAAATTTGCCATCAAACTGCATCATTTTATATATTAAATTAAAGCCCTTGAGTAAACAAAGCCAAAACTGAAAACCTTTTTTTCATAGCACTTTCCGTAGCACAGTTACATCTTGTCAAAGATTGACTTTCATCAAAAAGATTCAGCTAGCAAAATTCCCCAAAACGGCATTTCGGGGGTGTTTCTAGATCTTAGTCTCATTATGATAGCAGCTAGCTTTTTTTAATGCATGGAACTGCTATCAAAATCCCTCTAAAATTCCATGTGCGATTGTCTTATCACCATAAAAATCATATATTTGGGTCAAGTGAAGTATAGAAAACATATTTATGTAGGTTTCCTTCTTCGCCAGTTGTTTTAAATTTCTATGTAAATATGCATTGACATTTTCGGCGAATTTGGCTGACTAGCAAATGTGTTAACTAAGGTTTGCCTGGGATACCTACCAAGAAGCTTGCGTCTGACTCTTGATTGAACTCAAAAACTGACAATATTTCTGATGTGCCGAATTATATAGCCAATCGTTGAGGTAGTCTAAAAGCATATGACCTTATTGACCTATGGCGTACCATGCTCGACTCACACGCAGCGAAGGCAGTCTCCGGGCTATTGTCAGTACCTTAGATGTCCTTCGGCCCATTATGCGTTTCAAAACTATTATTAAACAGGTTGATACAAAATGGCCATGCGTGGCGGTGGATTCAACCAACCATGATAGGCATGATCACAAAATTTTCAAGTAGGTTTTTTTCACATGGAAATTATTTTGTTTAAAAAGGTGATTATTTTTAACTTAAAAAATGAGGGGTCAACCATGTCTGTAGCTCGGGCTGTAGCTAGGCTATATCAACAAAGTTATGGGCAAATGTCTGTTTTTAACATTTTTCATATTTCTGCGGCCATCATTGACAATTATGCCTTACAATGACTTACTGTACAAAAAAGCAATTACCGTAACCACCCGGGTATAAGCCCACCATCGGCTATAAGCCCACCCCCTATTTTTCAAAACATTCTGGGAACAAGGGTGCATTCAGGTATAAGCCCAGTACTAAATTTTGGCCAAGTTCTTAAAACAAATCAATGCTTTGCTCTCATATTTAAGAACAAATATAAAAAAATATCAGTTGATGATTAACATTCCACACTTATAATTTCAAGAAATTGACATAGATGATAGAAATTACTGGCACATTGGGCAATACAAATGGGGAAGATTGTTCTTATTTTTAATTCATGCACTAGTTTTTCCTCGGCTATAAGCCCACCCCCATTTATGAAGTGAAATCTGCCATCTAGGGGGGTGGGCTTATACCCGAGTGGTTACGGTAGTAATGCATCATTTTTCACCACGGTGATCCGTTTTACACAAAGGTGATTTTATCTAACTATCACTGCATGATGACTTCTGTATCAATATAAGGCCAATCAATGAAAGTCAATTCCTTGTTTCCCGTTGCACAATTTTTCATGACTGTAATAGTAGGGATGTTCATAAAATTTTGAAGTTCAATATTTTTAGCTGAAAGTTCTTTCATTTGAAAGAGAATTAAATTACCTAAACAATAAGGGGTCATTCATGTTTCTAGTGCATATACTTAATATTTTGAAGTTACAGACAAAAATAGTGTCATCAAATTGCCCAAAATTTTGTGTGTGGAATTGTGACAGCAGGCACATGTACAATGCACACTACTGTATGTGACCCCAGATGACCTCCTATTCTTTACTGTAAGAAAGCTGTTTTGGATGGTCTTGATTTATACACAAATTGCTTTTGAGCTAAATTGAGTGTCGACTTGGTGGAACATGGATTGCACTATGTGATAGTTTATGAATCCAGTATCATGCCAGTACCAACATAAGTCAACATCACTTAGGTTTTGGTTGTCAAAATTAATTTTTAGTAATTTTTTCCATTGAGCCCCACAGTAAAGCCATTTTTGGACCGTACAGGCACATTCCACTTCCCTATGGACGAATAGCGCCACCTATAGTGTGTGATGGTGTAGGTGACCATTTCATTTTTCATCATTCATTATTTCATACAATTTCATTATTGCATCTGTTACAGGTGTAAACCAATAACTACCCATGTATACATGTGATAAATTACAGTTCGTAGTTAAACAGATGTAGTTTACAACCACATGAAGGTGATTGTACAACTATTATCAAAAGTTTTACAATATTTTGTACAGGATGAGATCAGAGCAAATAAAAAATTACGGGACAGAGTTACCGGTAGGTAATTCATTTATTCATTATTAACCATATGCCATGCTCCTACTGCAAAGAAAACTCCTGAAAATCAACAGAAAGAAATTTATGATATATTTAAAACCACAATTTTTTATTGGTATGTTAAAGTTTGTTGAAATCATTATTTTATTCAAAATAATTAAATATTTGGCCAGCAATTGGTTTTGAGCGGAGTAGGGTAATGGGAAACAAGGAATCAACTTTCATTAGCCTAAAGTACCAGCACTTTTTAGACTACATCTCCAAGTTTCTGGTGTTCAAATTTCAAAATTTTGTATTTTCCTATGGGGATTACACAGTTAAGCCATTTACTGTGGTCGCAACTTTTTGAGCTTTTTGAGTTGAACATCCCCCTATATAATAAGCAATGTAGACATACCTAACCATGGCGATTTCTGCCATGAAGATATCGGGGCGATGACACTGTGGGCTGGATATCAGGGTGCGTCCATGACATGGACTCACAAAAACTTAATGTGGACAGACTGCAAGGTAGTGTTCATAAATAATGTGGGGGAGGGGGGGGTGGAAAATATGGGGTCAAAAATATTTAAGTCCAAAAAAGGGGGGATAAAAAATAGGGGGGAACCAAAAATTTGAGGGTAAAAGTCTGGGGTAAAATGTATGAGAAGGCATGCACATTCCAATATTTTGTGTGTGCGCTCCGCGTGCATGAATGTTTTAAAAGTATTCAATTGTGTACTGACTGTACTCTCAAGCTTCAAATCAACAACATGTACATGCACTTTGCAATTTTGGTGTACATGCAACACTATGACTCCAATGAGTGATAACTCCAGACGGTAATTTTTAGCTAAAGTAATGAGTATAGGCGTAGATCCGGGGGGATAAATCCCCAATATTTTGATAGGGGACCGATGGTCCATACAATCCTCCCCCAATGTTGATGCCTGTACATGTATATGGCTCTCTGACCAAAATTAAACCCATATTTGGCCATTTCAAACTAAAAAATGCCAAAAACTAACATTAGTCCAGTCAATCTAAACAAATTAGTGGTGTCACTAACCACTAATTGCAACATAACTTTTTTCACTTTTATACATTTTAGAGATGTCCCCTGAACATCATACCAAAAATATATAAAATATACTTGGTGGAAAGGTATTTTTGGCAGGAAAAGGTCATGCAGGTGTCAAATTTCAAAATTGCTTTAATCTTTTTAAAAACTATACCAAAGCATTCCTCTAGTCTTAAGGATTCAGAAAAAGTATAGTTGGTCATATCTGTGATGTACCATTCTCAAGTTATAGGCAAAAAGGTCAAAGGTCAAATTTTGGGCTCCACATGGGTCAATTTCGAAAAAAATGCTCCGATCTCCTTAAAAATGGTCTCAATGTGTTAGCCCTTTAAAAACACTCCAAAATAAGACTAGTTTGCCATATCTTGGATGTTTAGTTACCTAGGTAGCAGGGTAAAAGAGGTCATTGACCATTGAACTCTATTGACCCGACCTAGTTTTCGATGTTACGCATGTAATTAAACAACCTAAACAGTGCAAATATTCTTTTAATGAATTATGTTTGCAAGTTTAACAATTTGAGACCATTTTGGTTAAAATCAGACAATTTTTAGTTTTTGACCTCTGTTGAACCCAATATTTGACCTTTGACCTTTTCGGTTATAACTCAAGAACCGTACATCACAGATATGGTAAACTATACTTTTTCTGAATCCTTATGACTAGAGGAATAATTTGGTATAGTTTTTAAAATGATTGGAGCGATTTTGAAATTTAATCCCTGTATGACCTTTTCCCGCCAAAAACTACATTTCCACCAAGTATATTTTAGTATACTTTTTGTATGCTATTCAGGGGACATCTCTAACATTCATAGCAGTGAAAAAAATTCTGTTGCAATTAGTGGTGAGTCAAAACCCACTTTGACTGGACTACATACCCAGCACAAATCAAGACTCTTGGTGCTGTAGTTTAGTCAAAATCCGAGATTTTGAATAAAACACAGGAACTGTCGAGTCTGTCGTTTAATAATTGCGATGGAAATAATAGTAACTTGATGTTTCAACACAGTACGTGTACACATGGCTTGCGGGACACAATGGAGTGACACGCATTGACAACATCGGCGCTGGTAGAAAATTCCAATTTTCTTTACCTCAATTGTTCAGCTGAGTGGACATATCTGACAGTAAAAGCTAATATTTTATAGAAAAGAAATACTAATTAGATAAATCTATTTTTACCAAAAAAATGAATAAGAACAGCCGGCTCTCAATTCACACGATACTCAAAAGTCCCACGCTGAAATTGCCTGTGGCAATGATGTCATGGTTATTTGTGCTCAATTGTTATCAGCCTTCATTGTGTTACTGGGACATCATTTCCACAGGCTACTTCGGTGCCCGGATAATTTAAATATTGCATGGTGAGAGACAGCTGTTTTTATCTACACCCCTTGCCAATTTTGTGCCTATTTTTGCATTTTCTCAAAAATTATAGCACATTGGTGACAAGTAAGATATGTATATTATAGGGGCAAGGACTACAACTTCTGCACTGAAAATTTAGCAATTCATGGCAATTAAGTAGTTATTGATTTATTGATCAAATATTGGTTTTCCCTCATTTTTGACTGTAACTCCACAACTGTTGTCTGTGTTGAAATAAAATTTCCAGTGCAGTACGGTAGTTGCAGTCCTTGCCCCTATAATAAACCTATCTTACTTGTCACCAATGTGCTATAATTTTTGAGAAAAATGCAAAAATAGGCACAATAAAACCACATGATTTGTGCTTGATAATTATTTTTCTAACATAACAAAAGGCATAATGTTCTGATTGCTGGAGTGTTCCAGTGTTCCTTTAAGTGCAATGATGTAACGCTAAGGGTGGCAAGTTCAAAACACTTGACCCAATAGCTGCCATGTGTAGATGAGTACAATATACTATGTATAGAGTGTATGCAATATACGACGTCACTCATAACAGAGTCATCCTCATTTAAATAAAATTCTGTCCTCCATAAGGTACCACAGGTAAATTTGCATGATTTATATAATACAATAAAACGTGTGATAACTATAATGGTTTTGGAATCGATCTAGAGACCTGTCCCTCTGTCATCTTAAGTTATCTTAGAACTGTCCTCCAGCATGGCTGCCATTTCAATTATTATACCGTTCCGGTTAGTTTATCTATAGGGAAGCTATTCCACTAATACCCACTTCTGGCACTGAGCAGTTGATATTGCCTAATTTATGTGAGATCTATAAAAAACAGAAAATGAAAAGATTAGACCAGAAGTTGTTAAGTGGAATAGCTGCCCTGTGAACATTTGGCAATTTACACACAGTATATATTATACTCATCTACGCATGTCAGCCACTTCTGGCACTGAGCAGTCGATTTTGCCAATATGTGAGATAGAAAACTGAAAATGAAAAGTTTGGACCATGCCTCTTTTATTTCTTTACTACTGTTAATTTTGCTGTATTTTTTGTATTTCAGCATTTGTTCTGCCGGGAACAACCCGTAGATTCAACATTCAAGAACCCAAACATGAAAGCCAAATACAGAATGCAGGGTTTCCAAAATAGGTAGGTTTTTGTGCCTGGGTA
>NW_027305713.1:0-79000 GCF_039555335.1 Amphiura filiformis
TCGTGTTCAAATTGCATTTTACGTTATTTCGCCATTTTGAAATAAATTTTTGCAAAAATTTTGATTTTTTTTTTTTTGTTAATGTGTTCAACATCATAAGTTCTACTGGGGAAACACAAAAAAAAATTGGATTTTGTTTGCACATTTTTGCTAAAATTTCAAGCATACCCTATTTCGCCTAATTCGTGTTCAAATTGCATTTTACGTTATTTTCGCCATTTTGAAATAAATTTGTGCAAAAATTTTGATTTTTTTTTTTTTTTGTTAATGTGTTCAACATCATAAGTTCTACTGGGGAAACACCAAAAAATTGGATTTTGTTTGCACATTTTTGCTAAAAATTAAAGCATACCCTATTTCGCCTAATTCGTGTTCAAATTGCATTTTACGTTATTTCGCCATTTTGAAATAAATTTTTGCAAAAATTTTGATTTTTTTTTTTTTGTTAATGTGTTCAACATCATAAGTTCTACTGGGGAAACACAAAAAAATTGGATTTTGTTTGCACATTTTTGCTAAAATTTCAAGCATACCCTATTTCGCCTAATTCGTGTTCAAATTGCATTTTACGTTATTTCGCCATTTTGAAATAAATTTTTGCAAAAATTTTGATTTTTTTTTTTTGTTAATGTGTTCAACATCATAAGTTCTACTGGGGAAACACAAAAAAAATTGGATTTTGTTTGCACATTTTTGCTAAAATTTCAAGCATACCCTATTTCGCCTAATTCGTGTTCAAATTGCATTTTACGTTATTTCGCCATTTTGAAATAAATTTTTTTGCAAAAAATTTTTGATTTTTTTTTTTTTGTTGTTAATGTGTTCAACATCATAAGTTCTACTGGGGAAACACAAAAAAAATGGATTTTGTTTGCACATTTTTGCTAAAATTTCAAGCATACCCTATTTCGCCTAATTCGTGTTCAAATTGCATTTTACGTTATTTCGCCATTTTGAAATAAATTTTTGCAAAAATTTTGATTTTTTTTCTTGTTAATGTGTTCAACATCATAAGTTCTACTGGGGAAACACAAAAAAAATTGGATTTTGTTTGCACATTTTTGCGAAAATTTCAAGCATACCCTATTTCGCCTAATTCGTGTTCAAATTGCATTTTACGTTATTTCGCCATTTTGAAATAAATTTTTGCAAAAATTTTGATTTTTTTTTTTTTTTATTGTGTTCAACATCATAAGTTCAACTGGGGAAACACAAAAAATTGGATTTTGTTTGCACATTTTTGCTAAAATTTCAAGCATACCCTATTTCGCCTAATTCGTGTTCAAATTGCATTTTACGTTATTTCGCCATTTTGAAATAAATTTTTTGGAAAATTTTGATTTTTTTTTTTTTTGTTAATGTGTTCAACATCATAAGTTCTACTGGGGAAACACAAAAAATTGGATTTTGTTTGCACATTTTTGCTAAAATTTCAAGCATACCCTATTTCGCCTAATTCGTGTTCAAATTGCATTTTACGTTATTTCGCCATTTTGAAATAAATTTTTGCAAAAAATTTGATTTTTTTTTCTTGTTAATGTGTTCAACATCATAAGTTCTACTGGGGAAACAAAAAAAAAATTGGATTTTGTTTGCACATTTTTGCTAAAAATTCAAGCATACCCTATTTCGCCTAATTCGTGTTCAAATTGCATTTTACGTTATTTCGCCATTTTGAAATAAATTTTTTTGAAAAAATTTTGATTTTTTTTTTTTGTTAATGTGTTCAACATCATAAGTTCTACTGGGGAAACACAAAAAAAAAAATGGATTTTGTTTGCACATTTTTGCTAAAAATTCAAGCATACCCTATTTCGCCTAATTCGTGTTCAAATTGCATTTTACGTTATTTCGCCATTTTGAAATAAATTTTTGCAAAAATTTTGATTTTTTTTTCTTGTTAATGTGTTCAACATCATAAGTTCTACTGGGGAAACACAAAAAATTGGATTTTGTTTGCACATTTTTGCTAAAAATTCAAGCATACCCTATTTCGCCTAATTCGTGTTCAAATTGCATTTTACGTTATTTCGCCATTTTGAAATAAATTTTTGCAAAAATTTTTTTTTGGATTCCCCCCCCCGTTAATGTGTTCAACATCATAAGTTCTACTGGGGAAACACAAAAAATTGGATTTTGTTTGCACATTTTTGCTAAAATTTCAAGCATACCCTATTTCGCCTAATTCGTGTTCAAATTGCATTTTACGTTATTTCGCCATTTTGAAATAAATTTTTGCAAAAATTTTGATTTTTTTTTTTTTGTTAATGTGTTCAACATCATAAGTTCTACTGGGGAAACACAAAAAAAAAATTGGATTTTGTTTGCACATTTTTGGGAAAATTTCAAGCATACCCTATTTCGCCTAATTCGTGTTCAAATTGCATTTTACGTTATTTCGCCATTTTGAAATAAATTTTTGCAAAAATTTTGATTTTTTTTTTTTCTTGTTAATGTGTTCAACATCATAAGTTCTACTGGGGAAACACAAAAAAATTGGATTTTGTTTGCACATTTTTGCTAAAATTTCAAGCATACCCTATTTCGCCTAATTCGTGTTCAAATTGCATTTTACGTTATTTCGCCATTTTGAAATAAATTTTTGCAAAAATTTTGATTTTTTTTTCTTGTTAATGTGTTCAACATCATAAGTTCTACTGGGGAAACACAAAAAAAATTGGATTTTGTTTGCACATTTTTGCTAAAATTTCAAGCATACCCTATTTCGCCTAATTCGTGTTCAAATTGCATTTTACGTTATTTCGCCATTTTGAAATAAATTTTTGCAAAAATTTTTTTTTTTTTTTTTTTGTTAATGTGTTCAACATCATAAGTTCTACTGGGGAAACACAAAAAAATTGGATTTTGTTTGCACATTTTTGCTAAAATTTCAAGCATACCCTATTTCGCCTAATTCGTTTTCAAATTGCATTTTACGTTATTTCGCCATTTTGAAATAAATTTTGCAAAAATTTTGATTTTTTTTTTTGTTAATGTGTTCAACATCATAAGTTCTACTGGGGAAACACAAAAAAATTGGATTTTGTTTGCACATTTTTGCTAAAATTTCAAGCATACCCTATTTCGCCTAATTCGTGTTCAAATTGCATTTTACGTTATTTCGCCATTTTGAAATAAATTTTTTGCAAAAATTTTGATTTTTTTTTTTTGTTAATGTGTTCAACATCATAAGTTCTACTGGGGAAACACAAAAAAAAATTGGATTTTGTTTGCACATTTTTGCTAAAAATTCAAGCATACCCTATTTCGCCTAATTCGTGTTCAAATTGCATTTTACGTTATTTCGCCATTTTGAAATAAATTTTTTGGAAAATTTTGATTTTTTTTTTTTGTTAATGTGTTCAACATCATAAGTTCTACTGGGGAAACACAAAAAAATTGGATTTTGTTTGCACATTTTTGCGGCAATTCAAGCATACCCTATTTCGACTAATTCGTGTTCGAATTGCTTTTTACGTTATTTCGCCATTTTGAAATAAATTTTTGCAAAAATTTTGATTTTTTTTTTGTTAATGTGTTCAACATCATAAGTTCTACTGGGGAAACACAAAAAAAAAATTTTGTTTGCACATTTTTGCTAAAAATTCAAGCATACCCTATTTCGCCTAATTCGTGTTCAAATTGCATTTTACGTTATTTCGCCATTTTGAAATAAATTTTTGCAAAAATTTTGATTTTTTTTCTTGTTAATGTGTTCAACATCATAAGTTCTACTGGGGAAACACAAAAAATTGGATTTTGTTTGCACATTTTTGCTAAAATTTCAAGCATACCCTATTTCGCCTAATTCGTGTTCAAATTGCATTTTACGTTATTTCGCCATTTTGAAATAAATTTTTTTTGCAAAAATTTTGATTTTTTTTTTTGTTAATGTGTTCAACATCATAAGTTCTACTGGGGAACACAAAAAAATTGGATTGTTTTTGCACATTTTTGCTAAAATTTCAAGCATACCCTATTTCGCCTAATTCGTGTTCAAATTGCATTTTACGTTATTTCGCCATTTTGAAATAAATTTTTGCAAAAATTTTGATTTTTTTTTCTTGTTAATGTGTTCAACATCATAAGTTCTACTGGGGAAACACAAAAAAATTGGATTTTGTTTGCACATTTTTTTAAAATTTCAAGCATACCCTATTTCGCCTAATTCGTGTTCAAATTGCATTTTACGTTATTTCGCCATTTTGAAATAAATTTTTGCAAAATTTGTGATTTTTTTTTTTCTTGTTAATGTGTTCAACATCATAAGTTCTACTGGGGAAACACAAAAAAATTGGATTTTGTTTGCACATTTTTGCTAAAAATTCAAGCATACCCTATTTCGCCTAATTCGTGTTCAAATTGCATTTTACGTTATTTCGCCATTTTGAAATAAATTTTTTGCAAAAATTTTGATTTTTTTTTCTTGTTAATGTGTTCAACATCATAAGTTCTACTGGGGAAACACAAAAAAATTGGATTTTGTTTGCACATTTTTGCTAAAATTTCAAGCATACCCTATTTCGCCTAATTCGTGTTCAAATTGCATTTTACGTTATTTCGCCATTTTGAAATAAATTTTTGCAAAAATTTTGATTTTTTTTCTTGTTAATGTGTTCAACATCATAAGTTCTACTGGGGAAACACAAAAAAATTGGATTTTGTTTGCACATTTTTGCTAAAAAATTTCAAGCATACCCTATTTCGCCTAATTCGTGTTCAAATTGCATTTTACGTTATTTCGCCATTTTGAAATAAATTTTTGCAAAAATTTTGATTTTTTTTTCTTGTTAATGTGTTCAACATCATAAGTTCTACTGGGGAAACACAAAAAAATTGGATTTTGTTTGCACATTTTTGCTAAAATTTCAAGCATACCCTATTTCGCCTAATTCGTGTTCAAATTGCATTTTACGTTATTTCGCCATTTTGAAATAAATTTTTGCAAAAATTTTTTTTTTCTTGTTAATGT
Organism: Amphiura filiformis; assembly: GCF_039555335.1. Taxonomy (NCBI): domain Eukaryota; kingdom Metazoa; phylum Echinodermata; class Ophiuroidea; order Amphilepidida; family Amphiuridae; genus Amphiura; species Amphiura filiformis. The sequence continues at coordinate 4,973 of NW_027305713.1, forward strand.
GTTCAACATCATAAGTTCTACTGGGGAAACACAAAAAAATTGGATTTTGTTTGCACATTTTTGCTAAAAAATTCAAGCATACCCTATTTCGCCTAATTCGTGTTCAAATTGCATTTTACGTTATTTCGCCATTTTGAAATAAATTTTTGCAAAAATTTTGATTTTTTTTTTTCTTGTTAATGTGTTCAACATCATAAGTTCTACTGGGGAAACACACAAAAATTGGATTTTGTTTGCACATTTTTGCTAAAATTTCAAGCATACCCTATTTCGCCTAATTCGTGTTCAAATTGCATTTTACGTTATTTCGCCATTTTGAAATAAATTTTTTGCAAAAATTTTTGATTTTTTTTTCTTGTTAATGTGTTCAACATCATAAGTTCTACTGGGGAAACACAAAAAAATTGGATTTTGTTTGCACATTTTTGCTAAAAATTTCAAGCATACCCTATTTCGCCTAATTCGTGTTCAAATTGCATTTTACGTTATTTCGCCATTTTTGAATTAATTTTTGCAAAATTTTGATTTTTTTTTGTTAATGTGTTCAACATCATAAGTTCTACTGGGGAAACACAAAAAAATTGGATTTTGTTTGCACATTTTTGCTAAAAATTCAAGCATACCCTATTTCGCCTAATTCGTGTTCAAATTGCATTTTACGTTATTTCGCCATTTTGAAATAAATTTTTGCAAAAATTTTGATTTTTTTTTTTTTGTTAATGTGTTCAACATCATAAGTTCTACTGGGGAAACACAAAAAAATTGGATTTTGTTTGCACATTTTTGCTAAAATTTCAAGCATACCCTATTTCGCCTAATTCGTGTTCAAATAATTGCATTTTACGTTATTTCGCCATTTTGAAATAAATTTTTGCAAAAATTTTGATTTTTTTTCTTGTTAATGTGTTCAACATCATAAGTTCTACTGGGGAAACACAAAAAAAATGGATTTTGTTTGCACATTTTTGCTAAAATTTCAAGCATACCCTATTTCGCCTAATTCGTGTTCAAATTTTTCATTATACGTCATTTCGCCATTTTGAAATAAATTTTGCAAAAATTTTGATTTTTTTTTTGTTAATGTGTTCAACATCATAAGTTCTACTGGGGAAACACAAAAAATTGGATTTTGTTTGCACATTTTTGCTAAAATTTCAAGCATACCCTATTTCGCCTAATTCGTGTTCAAATTGCATTTTACGTTATTTCGCCATTTTGAAATAAATTTTTGCAAAAAATTTTGATTTTTTTTTTGTTAATGTGTTCAACATCATAAGTTCTACTGGGGAAACACAAAAAAATTGGATTTTGTTTGCACATTTTTGCTAAAATTTCAAGCATACCCTATTTCGCCTAATTCGTGTTCAAATTGCATTTTACGTTATTTCGCCATTTTGAAATAAATTTTTGCAAAAATTTTGATTTTTTTTTTGTTAATGTGTTCAACATCATAAGTTCTACTGGGGAAACACAAAAAATTGGATTTTGTTTGCACATTTTTGCTAAAATTTCAAGCATACCCTATTTCGCCTAATTCGTGTTCAAATTGCATTTTACGTTATTTCGCCATTTTGAAATAAATTTTTGCAAAATTTTGATTTATTTTTTTCTTGTTAATGTGTTCAACATCATAAGTTCTACTGGGGAAACACAAAAAATTGGATTTTGTTTGCACATTTTTGCTAAAATTTCAAGCATACCCTATTTCGCCTAATTCGTGTTCAAATTGCATTTTACGTTATTTCGCCATTTTGAAATAAATTTTTTCAAAATTTTTGATTTTTTTTTTTGTTAATGTGTTCAACATCATAAGTTCTACTGGGGAAACACAAAAAAATTGGATTTTGTTTGCACATTTTTGCTAAAAATTCAAGCATACCCTATTTCGCCTAATTCGTGTTCAAATTGCATTTTACGTTATTTCGCCATTTTGAAATAAATTTTTGCAAAAATTTTGATTTTTTTTTTTGTTAATGTGTTCAACATCATAAGTTCTACTGGGGAAACACAAAAAAATTGGATTTTGTTTGCACATTTTTGCCAAAATTTCAAGCATACCCTATTTCGCCTAATTCGTGTTCAAATTGCATTTTACGTTATTTCGCCATTTTGAAATAAATTTTTGCAAAAATTTTGATTTTTTTTTTTTGTTAATGTGTTCAACATCATAAGTTCTACTGGGGAAACACAAAAAATTGGATTTTGTTTGCACATTTTTGCTAAAATTTCAAGCATACCCTATTTCGCCTAATTCGTGTTCAAATTGCATTTTACGTTATTTCGCCATTTTGAAATAAATTTTTTTTACGTTAAAATTTTGATTTTTTTTTTTTTTGTTAATGTGTTCAACATCATAAGTTCTACTGGGGAAACACAAAAAAATTGGATTTTGTTTGCACATTTTTGCTAAAATTTCAAGCATACCCTATTTCGCCTAATTCGTGTTCAAATTGCATTTTACGTTATTTCGCCATTTTGAAATAAATTTTTGCAAAAATTTTGATTTTTTTTTTTTTTTTTTCTTGTTAATGTGTTCAACATCATAAGTTCTACTGGGGAAACACAAAAAATTGGATTTTGTTTGCACATTTTTGCTAAAAATTCAAGCATACCCTATTTCGCCTAATTCGTGTTCAAATTGCATTTTACGTTATTTCGCCATTTTGAAATAAATTTTTGCAAAAATTTTGATTTTTTTTTTCTTGTTAATGTGTTCAACATCATAAGTTCTACTGGGGAAACACAAAAAAATTGGATTTTTTTTGCACATTTTTGCTAAAAATTTCAAGCATACCCTATTTCGCCTAATTCGTGTTCAAATTGCATTTTACGTTATTTCGCCATTTTGAAATAAATTTTTGCAAAAAATTTTGATTTTTTTTTTTTGTTAATGTGTTCAACATCATAAGTTCTACTGGGGAAACACAAAAAAATTGGATTTTGTTTGCACATTTTTTGCTAAAAATTCAAGCATACCCTATTTCGCCTAATTCGTGTTCAAATTGCATTTTACGTTATTTCGCCATTTTGAAATAAATTTTTGCAAAAATTTTGATTTTTTTTTTTTTTTGTTAATGTGTTCAACATCATAAGTTCTACTGGGGAAACACAAAAAAAAATTGGATTTTGTTTGCACATTTTTTAAAAATTTCAAGCATACCCTATTTCGCCTAATTCGTGTTCAAATTGCATTTTACGTTATTTCGCCATTTTGAAATAAATTTTTGCAAAAATTTTGATTTTTTTTTGTTAATGTGTTCAACATCATAAGTTCTACTGGGGAAACACAAAAAAATTGGATTTTGTTTGCACATTTTTGCTAAAATTTCAAGCATACCCTATTTCGCCTAATTCGTGTTCAAATTGCATTTTACGTTATTTCGCCATTTTGAAATAAATTTTTTTCGCAAAAAAATTTTGATTTTTTTTTTTTCTTGTTAATGTGTTCAACATCATAAGTTCTACTGGGGAAACAAAAAAAATTGGATTTTGTTTGCACATTTTTGCTAAAATTTCAAGCATACCCTATTTCGCCTAATTCGTGTTCAAATTGCATTTTACGTTATTTCGCCATTTTGAAATAAATTGCAAAAATTTTGATTTTTTTTTCTTGTTAATGTGTTCAACATCATAAGTTCTACTGGGGAAACACCAAAAAATTGGATTTTGTTTGCACATTTTTGCTAAAAATTTCAAGCATACCCTATTTCGCCTAATTCGTGTTCAAATTACATTTTACGATATTTCGCCATTTTGAAATAAATTTTTTGCAAAAATTTTGATTTTTTTTTTGTTAATGTGTTCAACATCATAAGTTCTACTGGGGAAACACAAAAAAAAATGGATTTTGTTTGCACATTTTTGCTAAAAATTCAAGCATACCCTATTTCGCCTAATTCGTGTTCAAATTGCATTTTACGTTATTTCGCCATTTTGAAATAAATTTTTGCAAAAATTTTGATTTTTTTTTTTTTTTTATGTGTTCAACATCATAAGTTCTACTGGGGAAACACAAAAAAAAAATTGGATTTTGTTTGCACATTTTGCTAAAATTTCAAGCATACCCTATTTCGCCTAATTCGTGTTCAAATTGCATTTTACGTTATTTCGCCATTTTGAAATAAATTTTTGCAAAAATTTTGATTTTTTTTTGTTAATGTGTTCAACATCATAAGTTCTACTGGGGATACACTAAAATGATTGGATTTTGTTTGCACATTTTTGCTAAAAATTTCAAGCATACCCTATTTCGCCTAATTCAAATTGCATTTTACGTTATTTCGCCATTTTGAAATAAATTTTTGCAAAAATTTTGATTTTTTTTTTTGTTAATGTGTTCAACATCATAAGTTCTACTGGGGAAACACAAAAAATTGGATTTTGTTTGCACATTTTTGCTAAAAATTTCAAGCATACCCTATTTCGCCTAATTCGTGTTCAAATTGCATTTTACGTTATTTCGCCATTTTGAAATAAATTTTTGCAAAAATTTTGATTTTTTTTTCTTGTTAATGTGTTCAACATCATAAGTTCTACTGGGGAAACACAAAAAAATTGGATTTTGTTTGCACATTTTTGCTAAAAATTCAAGCATACCCTATTTCGCCTAATTCGTGTTCAAATTGCATTTTACGTTATTTCGCCATTTTGAAATAAATTTTTGCAAAAATTTTGATTTTTTTTTTCTTGTTAATGTGTTCAACATCATAAGTTCTACTGGGGAAACACAAAAAAATAGATTTTGTTTGCACATTTTTGCTAAAAAAAATTTCAAGCATACCCTATTTCGCCTAATTCGTGTTCAAATTGCATTTTACGTTATTTCGCCATTTTGAAATAAATTTTTGCTAAAAATTTTGATTTTTTTTTTTGTTAATGTGTTCAACATCATAAGTTCTACTGGGGAAACACAAAAAAATTGGATTTTGTTTGCACATTTTTGCTAAAATTTCAAGCATACCCTATTTCGCCTAATTCGTGTTCAAATTGCATTTTACGTTATTTCGCCATTTTGAAATAAATTTTTGCAAAAATTTTGATTTTTTTTTTTTTTGTTAATGTGTTCAACATCATAAGTTCTACTGGGGAAACACAAAAAAATTGGATTTTGTTTGCACATTTTTGCTAAAAATTCAAGCATACCCTATTTCGCCTAATTCGTGTTCAAATTGCATTTTACGTTTTTTCGCCATTTTGAAATAAATTTTTGCAAAAATTTTGATTTTTTTTCTTGTTAATGTGTTCAACATCATAAGTTCTACTGGGGAAACACAAAAAAATTGGATTTTGTTTGCACATTTTGCTAAAATTTCAAGCATACCCTATTTCGCCTAATTCGTGTTCAAATTGCATTTTACGTTATTTCGCCATTTTGAAATAAATTTTTGCAAAAATTTTGATTTTTTTTTTTTCTTGTTAATGTGTTCAACATCATAAGTTCTACTGGGGAAACACAAAAAATTGGATTTTGTTTGCACATTTTTGCTAAAATTTCAAGCATACCCTATTTCGCCTAATTCGTGTTCAAATTGCATTTTACGTTATTTCGCCATTTTGAAATAAATTTTTGCAAAAATTTCAATTTTTTTTCTTGTTAATGTGTTCAACATCATAAGTTCTACTGGGGAAACACAAAAAAAATTGGATTTTGTTTGCACATTTTGCTAAAATTTCAAGCATACCCTATTTCGCCTAATTCGTGTTCAAATTGCATTTTACGTTATTTCGCCATTTTGAAATAAATTTTTGCAAAAATTTTGATTTTTTTCTTGTTAATGTGTTCAACATCATAAGTTCTACTGGGGAAACACAAAAAAATTGGATTTTGTTTGCACATTTTTGCTAAAAATTCAAGCATACCCTATTTCGCCTAATTCGTGTTCAAATTGCATTTTACGTTATTTCGCCATTTTGAAATAAATTTTTGCAAAAAATTTTGATTTTTTTTTTTTTATTAATGTGTTCAACATCATAAGTTCTACTGGGGAAACACAAAAAATTGGATTTTGTTTGCACATTTTTGCTAAAAATTCAAGCATACCCTATTTCGCCTAATTCGTGTTCAAATTGCATTTTACGTTATTTCGCCATTTTGAAATAAATTTTGCAAAAATTTTGATTTTTTTTTTCTTGTTAATGTGTTCAACATCATAAGTTCTACTGGGGAAACACAAAAAATTGGATTTTGTTTGCACATTTTTGCTAAAAATTCAAGCATATCCTATTTCTCCTAATTCGTGTTCAAATTGCATTTTACGTTATTTCGCCATTTTGAAATAAATTTTGCAAAAATTTTGATTTTTTTTTTTTTCTTGTTAATGTGTTCAACATCATAAGTTCTACTGGGGAAAACAAAAAAATTGGATTTTGTTTGCACATTTTTGCTAAAAATTTCAAGCATACCCTATTTCGCCTAATTCGTGTTCAAATTGCATTTTACGTTATTTCGCCATTTTGAAATAAATTTTTGCAAAAATTTTGATTTTTTTTTTCTTGTTAATGTGTTCAACATCATAAGTTCTACTGGGGAAACACAAAAAAAAAAAATTGGATTTTGTTTGCACATTTTTGCTAAAATTTCAAGCATACCTATTTCGCCTAATTCGTGTTCAAATTGCATTTTACGTTATTTCGCCATTTTGAAATAAATTTTTGCAAAAATTTTGATTTTTTTTTTTGTTAATGTGTTCAACATCATAAGTTCTACTGGGGAAACACAAAAAAATTGGATTTTGTTTGCACATTTTTGCTAAAATTTCAAGCATACCCTATTTCGCCTAATTCGTGTTCAAATTGCATTTTACGTTATTTCGCCATTTTGAAATAAATTTTTTGCAAAAAATTTTTTTTTTTTTTTTCTTGTTAATGTGTTCAACATCATAAGTTCTACTGGGGAAACACAAAAAAATTGGATTTTGTTTGCACATTTTTGCTAAAATTTCAAGCATACCCTATTTCGCCTAATTCGTGTTCAAATTGCATTTTACGTTATTTCGCCATTTTGAAATAAATTTTTGCAAAAATTTTGATTTTTTTTTTCTTGTTAATGTGTTCAACATCATAAGTTCTACTGGGGAAACACAAAAAAATTGGATTTTGTTTGCACATTTTTGCTAAAATTTCAAGCATACCCTATTTCGCCTAATTCGTGTTCAAATTGCATTTTACGTTATTTCGCCATTTTGAAATAAATTTTTGCAAAAATTTTGATTTTTTTTTTCTTGTTAATGTGTTCAACATCATAAGTTCTACTGGGGAAACACAAAAAATTGGATTTTGTTTGCACATTTTGCTAAAATTTCAAGCATACCCTATTTCGCCTAATTCGTGTTCAAATTGCATTTTACGTTATTTCGCCATTTTGAAATAAATTTTTGCAAAAATTTTGATTTTTTTCTTGTTAATGTGTTCAACATCATAAGTTCTACTGGGGAAACACAAAAAATTGGATTTTGTTTGCACATTTTTTGCTAAAATTCAAGCATACCCTATTTCGCCTAATTCGTGTTCAAATTGCATTTTACGTTATTTCGCCATTTTGAAATAAATTTTTGCAAAAATTTTGATTTTTTTTTTTTTGTTAATGTGTTCAACATCATAAGTTCTACTGGGGAAACACAAAAAAATGGATTTTGTTTGCACATTTTTGCTAAAATTTCAAGCATACCCTATTTCGCCTAATTCGTGTTCAAATTGCATTTTACGTTATTTCGCCATTTTGAAATAAATTTTTGCAAAAATTTTGATTTTTTTTTCTTGTTAATGTGTTCAACATCATAAGTTCTACTGGGGAAACACAAAAAAATTGGATTTTGTTTGCACATTTTTGCTAAAATTTCAAGCATACCCTATTTCGCCTAATTCGTGTTCAAATTGCATTTTACGTTATTTCGCCATTTTGAAATAAATTTTTGCAAAATTTTTGATTTTTTTTTTCTTGTTAATGTGTTCAACATCATAAGTTCTACTGGGGAAACACAAAAAAATTGGATTTTGTTTGCACATTTTTGCTAAAAATTCAAGCATACCCTATTTCGCCTAATTCGTGTTCAAATGGCATTTTACGTTATTTCGCCATTTTGAAATAAATTTTGCAAAAATTTTGATTTTTTTTTTTTTTTTATTGTTCAACATCATAAGTTCTACTGGGGAAACACAAAAAAATTGGATTTTGTTTGCACATTTTTGCTAAAAATTTCAAGCATACCCTATTCGCCTAATTCGTGTTCAAATGGCATTTTACGTTATTTCGCCATTTTGAAATAAATTTTGCAAAAATTTTGATTTTTTTTCTTGTCTTGTTAATGTGTTCAACATCATAAGTTCTACTGGGGAAACACAAAAAAATTGGATTTTGTTTGCACATTTTTGCTAAAAATTCAAGCATACCCTATTTCGCCTAATTCGTGTTCAAATTGCATTTTACGTTATTTCGCCATTTTGAAATAAATTTTTGCAAAAATTTTGATTTTTTTCTTGTTAATGTGTTCAACATCATAAGTTCTACTGGGGAAACACAAAAAAATTGGATTTTGTTTGCACATTTTTGCTAAAAATTCAAGCATACCCTATTTCGCCTAATTCGTGTTCAAATTGCATTTTACGTTATTTCGCCATTTTGAAATAAATTTTTTGCAAAAATTTTGAAAAATTTTTTTTTCTTGTTAATGTGTTCAACATCATAAGTTCTACTGGGGAAAGACAAAATAATTGGATTTTGTTTGCACATTTTGCTAAAAATTCAAGCATACCCTATTTCGCCTAATTCGTGTTCAAATTGCATTTTACGTTATTTCGCCATTTTGAAATAAATTTTTGCAAAAATTTTGATTTTTTTTTCTTGTTAATGTGTTCAACATCATAAGTTCTACTGGGGAAACACAAAAAAAATTGGATTTTGTTTGCACATTTTTGCTAAAATTTCAAGCATACCCTATTTCGCCTAATTCGTGTTCAAATTGCATTTTACGTTATTTCGCCATTTTGAAATAAATTTTGCAAAAATTTTGATTTTTTTTTTTCTTGTTAATGTGTTTCAACATCATAAGTTCTACTGGGGAAACACAAAAAATTGGATTTGTTTGCACATTTTTGCTAAAAATTCAAGCATACCCTATTTCGCCTAATTCGTGTTCAAATTGCATTTTACGTTATTTCGCCATTTTGAAATAAATTTTTGCAAAAATTTTGATTTTTTTTTTTGTTAATGTGTTCAACATCATAAGTTCTACTGGGGAAACACAAAAAAATTGGATTTTGTTTGCACATTTTTGCTAAAAATTCAAGCATACCCTATTTCGCCTAATTCGTGTTCAAATTGCATTTTACGTTATTTCGCCATTTTGAAATAAATTTTTTGCAAAAATTTTAATTTTTTTTCTTGTTAATGTGTTCTACATCATAAGTTCTACTGGGGAAACACAAAAAAATTGGAATTTGTTTGCACATTTTTAAAAAAAAATTCAAGCATACCTATATTTCGCCTAATTCGTGTTCAAATTGCATTTTACGTTATTTCGCCATTTTGAAATAAATTTTGCAAAATTTTAATTTTTTTTTTTTCTTGTTAATGTGTTCAACATCATAAGTTCTACTGGGGAAACACAAAAAAATTGGATTTTGTTTGCACATTTTTGCTAAAATTTCAAGCATACCTATTTCGCCTAATTCGTGTTCAAATTGCATTTTACGTTATTTCGCCATTTTGAAATAAGTGATTGCAAAAATTTTAATTTTTTTTCTTGTCAATGTGTTCAACATCATAAGTTCTACTGGGGAAACACAAAAAAATTGGAATTTGTTTGCACATTTTTGCTAAAAATTCAAGCATACCCTATTTCGCCTAATTCGTGTTCAAATTGCATTTTACGTTATTTCGCCATTTTGAAATAAATTTTTGCAAAATTTTTGATTTTTTTTTCTTGTTAATGTGTTCAACATCATAAGTTCTACTGGGAAACACAAAAAAATTGGAATTTGTTTGCACATTTTGCTAAAATTTCAAGCATACCCTATTTCGCCTAATTCGTGTTCAAATTGCATTTTACGTTATTTCGCCATTTTGAAATAAATTTGTGCAAAAATTTTGATTTTTTTTCTTGTTAATGTGTTCTACATCATAAGTTCTACTGGGGAAACACAAAAAAATTGGAATTTGTTTGCACATTTTTGCTAAAAATTCAAGCATACCCTATTTCGCCTAATTCGTGTTCAAATTGCATTTTACGTTATTTCGCCATTTTGAAATAAATGATTGCAAAATTTTGATTTTTTTTTCTTGTTAATGTGTTCAACATCATAAGTTCTACTGGGGAAACACAAAAAATTGGATTTTGTTTGCACATTTTGCTAAAAATTCAAGCATACCCTATTTCGCCTAATTCGTGTTCAAATTGCATTTTACGTTATTTCGCCATTTTGAAATAAATTTTTGCAAAAATTTTGATTTTTTTTTTCTTGTTAATGTGTTCAACATCATAAGTTCTACTGGGGAAACACAAAAAAATTGGATTTGTTTGCACATTTTGCTAAAATTCAAGCATACCCTATTTCGCCTAATTCGTGTTCAAATTGCATTTTACGTTATTTCGCCATTTTGAAATAAGTGATTTTTGCAAAATTTTAATTTTTTTTTCTTGTTAATGTGTTCAACATCATAAGTTCTACTGGGGAAACACAAAAAAAATTGGAATTTTGTTTGCACATTTTTGCTAAAAATTCAAGCATACCTATTTCGCCTAATTCGTGTTCAAATTGCATTTTACGTTATTTCGCCATTTTGAAATAAATTTTTGCAAAATTTTGATTTTTTTTCTTGTTAATGTGTTCAACATCATAAGTTCTACTGGGGAAACACCAAAAAATAGATTTGTTTGCACATTTTTGCTAAAAATTCAAGCATACCCTATTTCGCCTAATTCGTGTTCAAATTGCATTTTACGTTATTTCGCCATTTTGAAATAAATTTTTGCAAAATTTTGATTTTTTTTTCTTGTTAATGTGTTCAACATCATAAGTTCTACTGGGGAAACACAAAAAAATGGATTTTGTTTGCACATTTTTGCTAAAATTTCAAGCATACCCTATTTCGCCTAATTCGTGTTCAAATTGCATTTTACGTTATTTCGCCATTTTGAAATAAGTTTTTGCAAAAATTTGAATTTTTTTTCTTGTTAATGTGTTCAACATCATAAGTTCTACTGGGGAAACACAAAAAAATGGATTTTGTTTGCACATTTTTGCTAAAAATTCAAGCATGTCCTATTTCGCCTAATTCGTGTTCAAATTGCATTTTACGTTATTTCGCCATTTTGAAATAAATTTTGCAAAAATTTTGATTTTTTTTCTTGTTAATGTGTTCAACATCATAAGTTCTACTGGGGAAACACAAAAAAATTGGATTTTGTTTGCACATTTTTGCTAAAAATTCAAGCATACCCTATTTCGCCTAATTCGTGTTCAAATTGCATTTTACGTTATTTCGCCATTTTGAAATAAATTTTTGCAAAATTTTGATTTTTTTTTCTTGTTAATGTGTTCTACATCATAAGTTCTACTGGGGAAACACAAAAAAATTGGAATTTGTTTGCACATTTTTGCTAAAAATTCAAGCATACCCTATTTCGCCTAATTCGTGTTCAAATTGCATTTTACGTTATTTCGCCATTTTGAAATAAATGATTGCAAAAATTTTAATTTTTTTTTTCTTGTTAATGTGTTCAACATCATAAGTTCTACTGGGGAAACACAAAAAATTGGAATTTTGTTTGCACATTTTGCTAATTTCAAGCATACCCTATTTCGCCTAATTCGTTCAAGCATACCCTATTTCGCCTAGTTTGTGTTCATTTTGTATTTTATGTTATTTCGCCATTTTGAAATAAATTTTTGCAAAAATTTTGAATTTTTTTTTTCTTGTTAATGTGTTCAACATCATAAGTTCTACTGGGGAAACACAAAAAAATTGGAATTTTTTTGCACATTTTTGCTAAAAATTCAAGCATACCCTATTTCGCCTAATTCGTGTTCAAATTGCATTTTACGTTATTTCGCCATTTTGAAATAAATGATTGCAAAAATTTTATTTTTTTTTTTCTTGTTAATGTGTTCAACATCATAAGTTCTACTGGGGAAACACAAAAAAATTGGAATTTTGTTTGCACATTTTTGCTAAAAATTCAAGCATACCCTATTTCGCCTAATTCGTGTTCAAATTGCATTTTACGTTATTTCGCCATTTTGAAATAAATGTTTGCAAAAATTTTATTTTTTTTTCTTGTCAATGTGTTCAACATCATAAGTTCTACTGGGGAAACACAAAAAAAATTGGAATTTGTTTGCACATTTTTGCTAAAAATTCAAGCATACCCTATTTCGCCTAATTCGTGTTCAAATTGCATTTTACGTTATTTCGCCATTTTGAAATAAATTTTTTGCAAAATTTTGAATTTTTTTTCTTGTTAATGTGTTCTACATCATAAGTTCTACTGGGGAAACACAAAAAAAATTGGAATTTGTTTGCACATTTTTGCTAAAAATTTCAAGCATACCCTATTTCGCCTAATTCGTGTTCAAATTGCATTTTACGTTATTTCGCCATTTTGAAATAAATTTTTTGCAAAATTTTTGATTTTTTTCTTGTTAATGTGTTCAACATCATAAGTTCTACTGGGGAAACACAAAAAAATGGATTTTGTTTGCACATTTTTGCTAAAATTTCAAGCATACCCTATTTCGCCTAATTCGTGTTCAAATTGCATTTTACGTTATTTCGCCATTTTGAAATAAATTTTTGCAAAAATTTTAATTTTTTTTTTTCTTGTCAATGTGTTCTACATCATAAGTTCTACTGGGGAAACACAAAAAATTGGAATTTGTTTGCACATTTTTGCTAAAAATTCAAGCATGTCCTATTTCGCCTAATTCGTGTTCAAATTGCATTTTACGTTATTTCGCCATTTTGAAATAAATGATTGCAAAATTTTGCATTTTTTTTTTTTTCTTGTTAATGTGTTCAACATCATAAGTTCTACTGGGGAAACACAAAAAATTGGAATTTGTTTGCACATTTTTGCTAAAATTCAAGCATACCCTATTTCGCCTAATTCGTGTTCAAATTGCATTTTACGTTATTTCGCCATTTTGAAATAAATGATTGCAAAAATTTTGATTTTTTTTTCTTGTCAATGTGTTCAACATCATAAGTTCTACTGGGGAAACACAAAAAAATTGGAATTTGTTTGCACATTTTTGCTAAAAATTCAAGCATGTCCTATTTCGCCTAATTCGTGTTCAAATTGCATTTTACGTTATTTCGCCATTTTGAAATAAGTGATTGCAAAAATTTTAATTTTTTTTTCTTGTCAATGTGTTCTATATCATAAGTTCTACTGGGGAAACACAAAAAATTGGAATTTGTTTGCACATTTTTGCTAAAAATTCAAGCATGTCCTATTTCGCCTAATTCGTGTTCAAATTGCATTTTACGTTATTTCGCCATTTTGAAATAAGTGATTGCAAAATTTTTAATTTTTTTTCTTGTCAATGTGTTCTACATCATAAGTTCTACTGGGGAAACACAAAAAAATTGGAATTTGTTTGCACATTTTTGCCAAAAATTCAAGCATGTCCTATTTCGCCTAATTCGTGTTCAAATTGCATTTTACGTTATTTCGCCATTTTGAAATAAGTGATTGCAAAAATTTTAATTTTTTTTCTTGTCAATGTGTTCTACATCATAAGTTCTACTGGGGAAACACAAAAAAATTGGAATTTGTTTGCACATTTTTGCTAAAAATTCAAGCATGTCCTATTTCGCCTAATTCGTGTTCAAATTGCATTTTACGTTATTTCGCCATTTTGAAATAAGTGATTGCAAAATTTTATTTTTTTTTCTTGTCAATGTGTTCTACATCATAAGTTCTACTGGGGAAACACAAAAAATTGGAATTTGTTTGCACATTTTTGCTAAAAATTCAAGCATGTCCTATTTCGCCTAATTCGTGTTCAAAATGCATTTTACGTTATTTCGCCATTTTGAAATAAGTGATTGCAAGAATTTTAATTTTTTTTTCTTGTCAATGTGTTCTACATCATAAGTTCTACTGGGGAAACACAAAAAATTGGAATTTGTTTGCACATTTTTGCTAAAAATTCAAGCATGTCCTATTTCGCCTAATTCGTGTTCAAATTGCATTTTACGTTATTTCGCCATTTTGAAATAAGTGATTGCAAAATTTTAATTTTTTTTTCTTGTCAATGTGTTCTATATCATAAGTTCTACTGGGGAAACACAAAAAATTGGAATTTGTTTGCACATTTTTGCTAAAAATTCAAGCATGTCCTATTTCGCCTAATTCGTGTTCAAATTGCATTTTACGTTATTTCGCCATTTTGAAATAAGTGATTGCAAAATTTTAATTTTTTTTTTTCTACTGGGGAAACTTGTCAATGTGTTCTACATCATAAGTTCTACTGGGGAAACACAAAAAATTGGAATTTGTTTGCACATTTTTGCTAAAAATTCAAGCATGTCCTATTTCGCCTAATTCGTGTTCAAATTGCATTTTACGTTATTTCGCCATTTTGAAATAAGTGATTGCAAAAATTTTAATTTTTTTTCTTGTCAATGTGTTCTACATCATAAGTTCTACTGGGGAAACACAAAAAAATTGGAATTTGTTTGCACATTTTTGCTAAAAATTCAAGCATGTCCTATTTCGCCTAATTCGTGTTCAAATTGCATTTTACGTTATTTCGCCATTTTGAAATAAGTGATTGCAAAAATTTTAATTTTTTTTTCTTGTCAATGTGTTCTACATCATAAGTTCTACTGGGGAAACACAAAAAAATTGGAATTTGTTTGCACATTTTTGCTAAAAATTCAAGCATGTCCTATTTCGCCTAATTCGTGTTCAAATTGCATTTTACGTTATTTCGCCATTTTGAAATAAGTGATTGCAAAATTTTAATTTTTTTCTTGTCAATGTGTTCTACATCATAAGTTCTACTGGGGAAACACAAAAAAATTGGAATTTGTTTGCACATTTTTGCTAAAAATTCAAGCATGTCCTATTTCGCCTAATTCGTGTTCAAATTGCATTTTACGTTATTTCGCCATTTTGAAATAAGTGATTGCAAAAATTTTAATTTTTTTCTTGTCAATGTGTTCTACATCATAAGTTCTACTGGGGAAACACAAAAAATTGGAATTTGTTTGCACATTTTTGCTAAAAATTCAAGCATGTCCTATTTCGCCTAATTCGTGTTCAAATTGCATTTTACGTTATTTCGCCATTTTGAAATAAGTGATTGCAAAAATTTTAATTTTTTTTTCTTGTCAATGTGTTCTACATCATAAGTTCTGCTGGGGAAACACAAAAAATTGGAATTTGTTTGCACATTTTTGCTAAAAATTCAAGCATGTCCTATTTCGCCTAATTCGTGTTCAAATACCGGTTACGCTTCGTCTCCGTATTGAAATAAGTGATTGCAAAATTTTTTTTTTTTTTTTTAATGTGTTTTATATCATAAGTTCTACTGGGGAAACACATAAAAATTAATTTGTTTGCACATTTTTGCTAAAAATTCAAGCATGTCCTATTTCGCCTAATTCGTGTTCAAATTGCATTTTACGTTATTTCGCCATTTTGAAATAAGTGATTGCAAAATTTTAATTTTTTTTTTCTTGTCAATGTGTTCTATATCATAAGTTCTACTGGGGAAACACAAAAAAATTGGAATTTGTTTGCACATTTTTGCTAAAAATTCAAGCATGTCCTATTTCGCCTAATTCGTGTTCAAATTGCATTTTACGTTATTTCGCCATTTTGAAATAAGTGATTGCAAAAATTTTAATTTTTTTCTTGTCAATGTGTTCTACATCATAAGTTCTACTGGGGAAACACAAAAAAATTGGAATTTGTTTGCACATTTTTGCTAAAAATTCAAGCATGTCCTATTTCGCCTAATTCGTGTTCAAAATGCATTTTACGTTATTTCGCCATTTTGAAATAAGTGATTGCAAAAATTTTAATTTTTTTTCTTGTCAATGTGTTCTACATCATAAGTTCTACTGGGGAAACACAAAAAATTGGAATTTGTTTGCACATTTTTGCTAAAAATTCAAGCATGTCCTATTTCGCCTAATTCGTGTTCAAATTGCATTTTACGTTATTTCGCCATTTTGAAATAAGTGATTGCAAAATTTTTTTTATTTTTTTTTTTTCAATGTGTTCTACATCATAAGTTCTGCTGGGGAAACACAAAAAAAATTGGAATTTGTTTGCACATTTTTGCTAAAAATTCAAGCATACCCTATTTCGCCTAATTCGTGTTCAAATTGCATTTTACGTTATTTCGCCATTTTGAAATAATTTTTGCAAAAATTTTAATTTTTTTTCTTGTTAATGTGTTCTACATCATAAGTTCTACTGGGGAAACACAAAAAAAATTGAATTTGTTTACACATTTTTGCTAAAAATTCAAGCATGTCCTATTTCGCCTAATTCGTGTTCAAATTGCATTTTACGTTATTTCGCCATTTTGAAAAAAGTGATTGCAAAAATTTTAATTTTTTTTCTTGTCAATGTGTTCTACATCATAAGTTCTACTGGGGAAACACAAAAAAATTGGAATTTTTTTCCACATTTTTGCTAAAATTTCAAGCATACCCTATTTCGCCTAATTCGTGTTCAAATTGCATTTTACGTTATTTCGCCATTTTGAAAAAGTGATTGCAAAAATTTTAATTTTTTTCTTGTTAATGTGTTCTACATCATAAGTTCTACTGGGGAAACACAAAAAAATTGGAATTTTTTTCCACATTTTTGCTAAAATTTCAAGCATACCCTATTTCGCCTAATTCGTGTTCAAATTGCATTTTACGTTATTTCGCCATTTTGAAAAAGTGATTGCAAAAATTTTAATTTTTTTTCTTGTCAATGTGTTCTACATCATAAGTTCTACTGGGGAAACACAAAAAAATTGGAATTTTTTCCACATTTTTGCTAAAATTTCAAGCATACCCTATTTCGCCTAATTCGTGTTCAAATTGCATTTTACGTTATTTCGCCATTTTGTAATAAGTGGTTGCAAAATTTATTTATTTTCTTGTCAATGTGTTCTACATCATAAGTTCTACTGGGGAAACACAAAAAATTGGAATTTGTTTCCACATTTTTGCTAAAATTTCAAGCATACCCTATTTCGCCTAATTCGTGTTCAAATTGCATTTTACGTTATTTCGCCATTTTGAAATAAGTGATTGCAAAAATTTTATTTTTTTTTCTTGTCAATGTGTTCTACATCATAAGTTCTACTGGGTAAACACAAAAAATTGGAAATTTTTTGCCACATTTTTGCTAAAAATTCAAGCATACCTATTTCGCCTAATTCGTGTTCAAATTGCATTTTACGTTATTTCGCCATTTTGAAAAAAGTGATTGCAAAAATTTTAACTTTTTTTCTGTCAATGTGTTCTACATCATAAGTTCTACTGGGTAAACCCAAAAAAAATTGGAAATTTTTTTCACATTTTTGCTAAAATTTCAAGCATACCCTATTTCGCCTAATTCGTGTTCAAATTGCATTTTATGTTATTTCGCCATTTTGAAATAAGTGATTGCAAAAATTTTACTTTTTTTCTTGTCAATGTGTTCTACATCATAAGTTCTACTGGGGAAACACAAAAAAATTGGAAATTTTTTCCTCATTTTTGTTAAAATTTCAAGCATACCCTATTTCGCCTAATTCGTGTTCAAATTGCATTTTACGTTATTTCGCCATTTTGAAAAAAGTGATTGCAAAAATTTTAACTTTTTTTCTTGTCAATGTGTTCTACATCATAAGTTCTACTGGGGAAACACAAAAAAATTGGAAATTGTTTCCTCATTTTTGATAAAATTTCAAGCATACCCTATTTCGCCTAATTCGTGTTCAAATTGCATTTTACGTTATTTCGCCATTTTGAAAAAAGTGATTGCAAAAATTTTAACTTTTTTTCTTTGTCAATGTGTTCTACATCATAAGTTCTACTGTGGAAACACACAAAAATTGGAAATTTTTTCCCACATTTTTGCTAAAGTTTCAAGCATACCCTATTTCGCCTAATTCGTGTTCAAATTGCATTTTACGTTATTTCGCCATTTTGAAAAAAGTGATTGCAAAAATTTTTACTTTTTTTCTTGTTAATATGTTCTACATCATAAGTTCTACTGGGGAAACACAAAAAAATTGGAAATTTTTCCACATTTTTGATAAAATTTCAAGCATACCCTATTTCGCCTAATTCGTGTTTAAATTGCATTTTACGTTATTTCGCCATTTTGAAAAAGTGATTGCAAAATTTTAACTTTTTTTTTGTCAATGTGTTCTACATCATAAGTTCTACTGGGGTAACACAAAAAATTGGAAATTTTTTCCGCATTTTTGCTAAAGTTTCAAGCATACCCTATTTCGCCTAATTCGTGTTCAAATTGCATTTTACGTTATTTCGCCATTTTGAAAAAAGTGATTGCAAAAATTTTAACTTTTTTTCTTGTCAATGTGTTCTACATCATAAGTTCTACTGGGGAAACACAAAAAAATTGGAAATTTTTTTCCTCATTTTTGATAAAATTTCAAGCATACCCTATTTCGCCTAATTCGTGTTCAAATTGCATTTTACGTTATTTCGCCATTTTAAAAAAGTGATTGCAAAAATTTTAACTTTTTTTCTTGTCAATGTGTTCTACATCATAAGTTCTACTGGGGAAACACAAAAAAATTGGAAATTTTTTCCTCATTTTTGCTAAAATTTCAAGCATACCCTATTTCGCCTAATTCGTGTTCAAATTGCATTTTACGTTATTTCGCCATTTTGAAAAAAGTGATTGCAAAAATTTTACTTTTTTTCTTGTTAATATGTTCTACATCATAAGTTCTACTGGGGAAACAAAAAAAAATTGGAAATTGTTTCCACATTTTTGCTAAAATTTCAAGCATACCCAATTTCGCCTAATTCGTGTTCAAATTGCATTTTACGTTATTTCGCCATTTTGAAATAAGTGATTGCAAAATTTTAATTTTTTTCTTGTCAATGTGTTCTACATCATAAGTTCTACTGGGGAAACACAAAAAAATGGAATTGTTTCCACATTTTTGCTAAAATTTCAAGCATACCCTATTTCGCCTAATTCGTGTTCAAATTGCATTTTATGTTATTTCGCCATTTTGAAAAAGGGATTGCTAAAATTTTAACTTTTTTTCTTGTCAATGTGTTCTACATCATAAGTTCTACTGGGTAAACACAAAAAAATTGGAAATTTTTCCTCATTTTTGCTAAAATTTCAAGCATACCCTATTTCGCCTAATTCGTGTTCAAATTGCATTTTACGTTATTTCGCCATTTTGAAAAAGTGATTGCAAATTTTTTTCTTGTCAATGTGTTCTACATTATAAGTTCTACTGGGTAAACACAAACAAATTGGAATTTGTTTCCACATTTTTGCTAAAATTTCAAGCATACCCTATTTCGTCTAATTCGTGTTCAAATTGCATTTTACGTTATTTCGCCATTTTGAAATAAGTGATTGCAAAATTTTTTTTTTTCTTGTCAATGTGTTCTACATCATAAGTTCTACTGGGTAAACACAAAAAAATTGGAATTTTTTGTCACATTTTGCTAAAATTTCAAGCATACCCTATTTCGCCTAATTCGTGTTCAAATTGCATTTTACGTTATTTCGCCATTTTGAAAAAGTGATTGCAAAAATTTTACTTTTTTTTCTTGTTAATGTGTTCTACATCATAAGTTCTACTGGGGAAAAAAAAAAAATTGGAAAATTTTTTCCACATTTTTGCTAAAATTTCAAGCATACCCTATTTCGCCTAATTCGTGTTCAAATTGCATTTTACGTTATTTCGCCATTTTGAAAAAAGTGATTGCAAAAATTTTAACTTTTTTTCTTGTTAATGTGTTCTACATCATAAGTTCTACTGGGGAAACACAAAAAAATGGAAATTTTTTCCACATTTTTGCTAAAATTTCAAGCATACCCTATTTCGCCTAATTCGTGTTCAAATTGCATTTTACGTTATTTCGCCATTTTGAAAAAAGTGATTGCAAAAATTTTAACTTTTTTTCTTGTCAATGTGTTCTACATCATAAGTTCTACTGGGGAAACACACAAAAATTGGAAATTTTTTCCACATTTTGCTAAAATTTCAAGCATACCCTATTTCGCCTAATTCGTGTTCAAATTGCATTTTACGTTATTTCGCCATTTTGAAAAAGTGATTGCAAAAATTTTAACTTTTTTTCTTGTCAATGTGTTCTACATCATAAGTTCTACTGGGGAAACACCAAAAAATTGGAATTTGTTTCCACATTTTTGCTAAAATTTCAAGCATACCCTATTTCGCCTAATTCGTGTTCAAATTGCATTTTACGTTATTTCGCCATTTTGAAAAAGTGATTGCAAAAATTTGAACTTTTTTTCTTGTTAATGTGTTCTACATCATAAGTTCTACTGGGGAAACACACAACAATTGGAAATTTTTTCCACATTTTTGCTAAAATTTCAAGCATACCCTATTTCGCCTAATTCGTGTTCAAATTGCATTTTACGTTATTTCGCCATTTTGAAAAGAGTGATTGCAAACATTTTAAATTTTTTTCTTGTCAATGTGTTCTACATCATAAGTTCTACTGGGGAAACACAAAAAATTGGAAATTTTTTCCTCATTTTGCTAAAATTTCAAGCATACCCTATTTCGCCTAATTCGTGTTCAAATTGCATTTTACGTTATTTCGCCATTTTGAAAAAGGTGATTGCAAATTTTTTTTTTTTTCTTGTCAATGTGTTCTACATCATAAGTTCTACTGGGTAAACACAAAAAAAATTGGAATTTTTTTTCACATTTTTGCTAAAATTTCAAGCATACCCTATTTCGCCTAATTCGTGTTCAAATTGCATTTTACGTTATTTCGCCATTTTGAAAAAAGTGATTGCAAAAATTTGAACTTTTTTTTCTTGTTAATGTATTCTACATCATAAGTTCTACTGGGGAAACACAAAAAAATTGGAATTTGTTTCCACATTTTTGCTAAAATTTCAAGCATACCCTATTTCGCCTAATTCGTGTTCAAATTGCATTTTACGTTATTTCGCCATTTTGAAAAAGTGATTTCAAACATTTTAAATTTTTTCTTGTCAATGTGTTCTACATCATAAGTTCTACTGGGTAAACACTAAAAAATTGGAAGTTGTTTCCACATTTTTGCTAAAATTTCAAGCATACCCTATTTCGCCTAATTCGTGTTCAAATTGCATTTTACGTTATTTCGCCATTTTGAAAAAAGGGATTGCTAAAATTTTAACTTTTTTTTCTTGTCAATGTGTTCTACATCATAAGTTCTACTGGTAAACAAAAAAAAATGGAAATTTTTTTCACATTAGTAGTAGGTTATTGCCGATTCTAGCACATTTCTGTCATTTCCCGTGTAAATCGTCCCCAACCATCAAATACACAGTAAAATCACAAAAACCTGTGTAAAGCTGAATTTATACTCGATCGCCGAGCGATGCGATTAATCGCTTTTGAAAAAGCGATTTGTAATCGCCGAATTTTGCGATGCATCGCCCGTCGCTTTTGCATTTATACTTATCACGGCGATAGCGATTGCAGACGACAATTAAAATATTCTAAATGCCACAAAATACATTTTTAAAACATGAGTTGCTGTCAATAATTATTGCTTTGAATTAATTTATCACCAAAAGTTAAAAATCGAGAAAGGAAAATTAATTAGCAAAACTAGAGCGGTTCTCGGCTTTCGCGGTTCTCGGCATTCGCGGTTCTCGGTAGTGTGGGTTGGTCCGTATGTGATGTTTCTGTTCAGAACCTTGTGTGACCCTTCCCCCAGAAAAAATCATCCGCCACCACTGGTTATAACAAGGGCCTTGTAAATGCAACTGGTGAGACAGAGCCTCGAATGACGTTTGTGTTTTCAGTCTGATTTCAGTTCCCTAACAGGTACAAAGTTTACGCATTATCATTAGGCCTACCAAGTATTGTATGTCCTATAATCTCTTATGTATGACATGGATCTTTACCATGATTGTGCAAGCCAAAAAATATCATTTCAATACCCCAAACATGCGTTAAAAAAAGACCATGTTTTACACATGCAACCTCAAGTTTAGACATATAATTTAATTTTCCCTAAACCCTCATGCACGGGAAAAATCATGCCGCCACCATTGGTTATGACAAGGGCCTTTTAGGGTGCACACCAGTAAATAACCCCACTGACTTTCTGTACAGACAGGGGCCGGGAAAACAACTCAGTTTTTCAAAACTTCCCCTTTCTGCAAGCAGAAGGTCAGATGACGACATCCATTGTAAAAATTAATATATGGATTTCAGGATTTTTTTTCCAGAAATATTGTAAAAAGTTCAACCTATAACCCATACAGCTAACGCCACCTCACAAACAGCTTGGTGTTTCTGAAATGTAACACATTTTGAAAGTCGTCATAAAAAGTCGGATCCTGCTAAATTTACACAGACAATCTAATTTACAGGCCTAAATGATGATTAAATATGAATCAGGGCCTAATAGTTGGCTTTTAAGCCTTTTCTAATGTATTACATTAAGTCATATTGCACATTTCCTCGTTTCAAATACTGTTTTTTTCTCTTCCAGGGTGTAACTAGACTTCTCCGTACTCCACTTGCCAATTGTGCTTCTGGCTATTGCATTTAAGCTTAAAACTCTGATTATTATTTGTGCACAATTGACAGATTTTCACATCTAATCTTTTCAGTCACCGTACGCCCTCTGTTAGCTTCCCAAGTGGACTACTGACTTTGGATTGCGGATAACTTTTTAACACGGGATTCTATGGAGAGTTAGGCCAATTTCTGGCCTAACTAAAATTGGTCATGATGTAATGCATCTTTAAATGAATCTGGCTTGTGATTGGTCCCCAACATAGCAGTTGCTGTGAACAAATTCATCAGGATCGGTAGAGTAAACTAGTAAACCAGAGTTCGTAGTATCTGATCCAAGAAAATGCACTTACTGTGTACGTTTCAACAACCACTGTTGTCTTTGTCAACACTTGATGAGGAGTGACTGCAATCTACTGACAACCAACGCTAGAGGGATATGTAAAATCAGGCGGTTTTTGGCGATTTTAGCCATTAAGCCCCCCCCCACCGCATAAATCTATAAGCCCCTCTGAGCCCCCCTCCTGGAGACGCTATTGCAAAATCAATGGAGAGAAACTATACTACCTTGTTTCTTAATAAAATGTAACGGGTACATCAGGCAACTATGAGAGCCAAAAAGGCCTCAAATTGAGCAAAGAAAGACATTAATTTTCACGTGCATTTCAACCAAGACGCTTCATTAGTGGTGTTCGCCCTTAATGTCATATTATCATGACCGTTTTTATTTTGTTTTATGTTAAGGGCTGGGGTATGAACGTTTGGACAGTATTTATTGTCGGACATTAGAGCACATCAGACATATCGAATTGCATTCTGAATACTAAGAATGTCCTGATATCAAATAATTTTGATTTTTTGAAATTCGCAATGTAATACACATTTTATGACAAATCATTAAAAATTGATATTTTTGATATATAACAGTCCTCAAAGTAAATTTTATAAATTTAATGATACATTCTTTAAGTATATGTAGCTGGGAGGAAAGGCCGACGATCAAATGAAAATTTTGACCTTTCGTATTTTAGAGGTTTGGGGTTCCCCCAAAAATAGGTCTTTTTGGGAAATAAAATCCATATCTTCAATATGAAAGGTCAAAATTTTCAGTTGATCGTTGGCTTTTCCTCCCAGCTACATACACTTTAAGAATATGTCATTAGATTTATAAAATTTACTTCGAGGACTGTTATATATCAAAAATTTGAAAAATATCAAATTTTAATAATTTGTCATAAAATTTGCATTATATCGTGAATTTCAAAAATGAAAATTATTTGATATGAAAAGACATTCTTCGTATTCAGAATGCAATTCGATATGTCTGATGTGCTCTCATTTCCCACAAAAAATACTGTCGAAACGCTCCAAACGCTCATTCCAGATCCCTTAAGTATATGTCATATTACATGTTTCACATTTGTACGATTTTAAATAATTCTTTATCATCTTTATAGGACATGCTCTGTTATATTTTTATATCCTCTTTTCATTCTTGAAAAGATAGATCATGCTTTTATTTCACCCATTGGGTATTTCTTTATTAATTTGTGTTTATATGGCGATTTCAAGTGGGATAATAACTCCTGGATGACGTAAGCATAATGTTGATAGATTTAAATATCATTATAAATAGGCACTTAATAATAATGATATTGAAATAAATTGATAAATAGATAAATTAATAGATAAATAAATAAAAGATATATAAGCGTAGATAAATAATAAATAAATGATAAACTAGGAGTAAATTGCAAACATTAAATATCTTAGAGCAAATGAGCATTTAATAAGTTTTTGCGACAAATATTTTGCCCCTTCTTGTACGTTTTATCATTATTTTATCTTTTACTAATTTTTTTTTTGGGACATGCTCGCTTATTTATTTTTTATTTGTTCCTCTTATTATTTGTGAAGTATTTCTTTATTTTTGTTTTAGTACAAGTGATCACTGAGTATGTTTAACTGTGGAAATATCGGTAGATAAGGTGTTTTTTTTTTCACCCTTGAGTATTATTTATAAGTGTATCAACATACATTTCACATGTCATGATTTTTCATTGTTTTATTTTAAAGCAATTCTTTATTGGGGTGCATGCTCTCATATATTAGGTGGGTTTTTTTTCATGTTCCTCTTGTCATTCTTGATAGATGGCTGTTTATTTATGTCGCGTGTTAAGTATTTTTTTAATTTTTGGTCGAAGTGTATAATTATCATCACATGCTGTACGCTGTTTATCTATTTCGCCCTCATTTTCTTTACTTTGTTTTTAGATCTTTAGTTCTTTATTTTTGTTTCTGTGAATATCATCCGAAAAGTAGGCCTTCTGCACATTATGATTTTTCCTTGCTTTATTTAACTCTTTACTGGGGTGCATGCTCTCTGCTGGGTTTTTTCATGTTCCTCTTATCATTATTGACAAGATAGCACCTGCTGTACGCTGTTTATTTATTTCGCCCTAAATTATTTCTTTACCTAGGTGGGTTTACACCCACCTAGGTATTCTTTTTTAGTCCATTCCTTCCGCTGGCAACAGAGACTCAGAGAGGGTTAAAGTATGAAACCCAAGTTGATGTCATGGAAAATTGTTTTGCCTTTGTTTACTAGAGGCTGTTCCTCTGTAGTAATAGTGTGTGTTAGAACCTGTGAGGGTTAATATTGTGGGCAGTCTCCGTGGGACTTGCAAAGAAAGTTTAGTAAAACCATAAATAACTGATGGCACCTCTGGGATAGCTGCTATGAGGAAAGTGGAATTTGTTTTTGTAATTCTTTAACATGTCTAACATCTGATGTTTGTTTGCAGCAGCTATTATCATGATGATGCTCAAATTGTTGAGCCGATTCAAGTGATTTAATGCTTGTGGGTGACAGTTTGGAATTATGTGCTGTGGTCCAGCTTTCTGAAAATAAGGACAAAATAACTTGTTGCAAGTATTTGTTCTTTGCTGTAGCTACTTCAATAGCTTTTCAGTCAGTGCCCCAAACATTTGTAGATTGGTTTTTGATTTGGTTTCTAAAATTTAAAGATGTCTTTTCCAAAATTGCACATATTTGCTAACAAATCGCGGCTTTGCAGCAATTGCAGGCATACTTGTAGTATGTCTTTTTGAATTTGTACTCATTTTGTGGGACAGGGACAAATAGCATAATTTTGAGGTTTACTAAATACTTGCTAGCCCAGCCAGGGTACAATGACATGAACGATCTAGACCCAGGGTCTTTGATGTGAAAATAATGGCATATCCAGTGGAGTAGTTTTCACTTGGAAAATGTGTTTGTACCTCTATATCACTGAATCATGAAAAAAAATAATAATACAAATTCATGTAGGCCTATACAAAATGTCCCAATTGAAAAATCGTGTACAGATAGGCCTAATACTGATATCAGAGACATGGCACACTAATTACCTAGGTGGGTTTACACAAACCTAGGTATTAGAATCAGTCGTGTTGTACTTCCGCTGGCAACAGAGACTCACCTATCATGGCCCAGTTCTTGAACCCCAATATATTTGTATATTCATTGAATAACCTTTGACAAATTTGGGTAAAAAAAACTCATACTCTGTAACAAATTCAAAATGCTATGTCACTTGCACATATAATCATGGAAGTATACTATATAGTGAGCATGGTCAGAACAGAGATCAAAAGTAGAATCAGACTTGCAGCTGGAAGTTGATTCCCAATTGGGTAATAAAACCACCCCTTGCTGCAACCCAGTCACAACTCTAATTTCACTGACCTCCAAGCAGGTGATGTCAGCCACTTACTCCGATTTCACCATTCAGAAGTTCACTGGCGGTTGTCATGGTTGTTGTGGATATTATAATAATGTGCAGATGATGAGCATTGATCATGTTGATTACCTAGCTGGGGATTTACAACCCCCCCCACCGAGCTAGGTACTGTTTTGCTATTCGATCTTTCTTACCTATCTGGGGGGTTTACAACCCCCGAGCTAGGTACTGTTTTGCTATCCAATCTTTCTTTTTTCTTCTTCTTTCTGACAATAACTTCAAATTGCTTCTCCTCCTACATGTAATTGAGGTCAAAGGTCATTAAGAGGGCATTTCCGGTATTTAACCAAATACCTTCAAACTGCTTCTTCTGTCACATATTATATATAGTACAATGATGTCATTTGCATGCATCGGCTATACCACACGCCTATAACTTGCATACAGAATTGGGGTCAAAGGTCATTAAGGGGTAAAATCTTACAATTGTATTATCTGGATATCTGTAAGGGGTATGGGGCTCAAAGTCGGTGACGACAAATCTCATGACCAGGGGAACGTTTTGCAGGGGTCAGGGCAAAGGTCATGCAGATGTGAAATTTTAGAAATGCATTTCCTGTACATCTGTAAGGAGTACGGCGCTCAAACTTGGTGACAACAAACTTAATGATCAGGGGAACATTTTGGGTCAAAGGTTATCTGGGGTTAAATCTTAGAATTCACTTTCTGGATACCTGCAAGGGGTATGGGGCTCAAATTCAGTGAGAACAAATCTCATGATCAGGGGAACATTTTGCAGGGGTCAGGTCAAAGGTCGTATAGAGGTCAAATCTTAAAATGTCTTTTCTGGACATCTGTAAGGGGTACGGGACTCAAACTCGGTGACAACAAACTTGATGACCACGGAAACATTTTTTTTCATTTTGCAGGGGTCAGGTCAAAGGTCATCTGGGTCAAATTTTAAAATTGCATTTTCTGGACATCCGTAAGGAGAAAGGGACTCAAACTCGGCGACAACAAACAACATGACCAGGGAAAATTTTTGGAAAATTTTGCAGGGGTCAGATACCTCCACAACACCAACACGCCCCACCTAGGTTTGTGGTCTATGACCATCATTTGCCTCTAGTTACTTTTGTTTTTAGAATTTGAAGTTGATATCATGATATCACACGCTATCATGTTTTATACCAACCGCATTGTCTGGTTAAAGACAGTTCTTGTTTTAAATCCTGAATACAATGTCAACATTCAGTTCGTTCACCTCACAATGCGGTGCGATGTTATACATGTTATATAACTGTATATATTGCAGGGTTGCCAAACCCGCGATGTAATAGGCCTAGGTCAATAGGATGAGTTTTGAAGATTTTCCTCGCGACAATTTCCTGTCCTATAGACACCAATTGATGGTTAAGAAAAATATTGCATGACTTCTCAACATTGGCTTACGCGACTTCTGGTAGTTTTTTTATCTCATAGAAACCAACGGTTGATAAAAACAATATTGGGCGACTTTTCAATGATTTGACCCGCGGTTTGCCCTCATTTGTTTGGCAACCGTGGTCTGTGTTAAGTGAATATATTTCGGTAAGAAAATAATTATCATAGACCATGTAGACAGAACGGACAATAGTCATAGGCGCTCTCCTCCATTTTGAGAAATATACTTTTACACACACACTACATTTATAATTAAAATGATCAGCCTTAAAGTTTTACCTTTTAGTGGGTTAAGCCAAACCTAAGTGGATGAAATATAAATCAACACTTCTGGCACTGATTGGTTTCCGTAGTTGTTATATGGAATACGAGCTGTCTGTAGCTACAAAATTGTCTGCAAATCGGCTTTTGCCGGGCCTCTTTTTCGGCGTTTTTCTCATTAAATTAGGGTCCCGTTCAAATAAAAAATAAACTGGTGTCTAGATGTAATCACAGTTAACACACCAGGAAAATTATAGAATATACAACAACCTAGTTACACCTGTAGACTGCGAACAAACATGCACCTGGCCAGACCTGGCCGTAAAACAAAGTGTTCTCCCTACGGATACCCTTAAGGGTCACACAATAATAGATCCAGTTGGTTGTATATGATTGGTTGACGCATTCACGTGTCAAGCGATATCGCTGGGAAGTTGAGATTTCTTCAACTTGCAAAAGCGACGTCGTTTTTGCCTCCGCGATTTGAATCGATTGATCGGCTTGACGCTCTGGAAACGTAAGTAAACATTGAGCATGCGTGAAAATCGCTTTTTTGCAAAAGCGATCGAGTATAAATTCAGCTTAACTGCCGTGTAAATCGACTCAACCACCAAATACACAGTAAAATCACAGAAACCTGTCTATTTCTGTGTAAATCGACCCCAACCACCAAATTACACATAAAATCACAGAAATGCTGTGTAACTGCCGTGTACACAGGATTACACAGAAAAACATCCTTGCATTTTTAATTCACCCCAATCCAAATTACACGGAAAAATTCCCCCTACATTTTAACTTATCCAAAAAAAATGCAGGGGAAAAATTCCCCTGCATTTTTTTAACCTCTTCATCAAAATCAAAAAATTTTTGATTTTTACTTTTAATATATTATTTCACAAAATTATCCACAAGACCAAATTTGTCTTGATAATTTTTAACATAGTCATATCTTTTTTTTCAATCGGTGGTTCATTCGTAACAAACTCAAGAGTCTTTTTCAAAACCTCGAACTCCTCTGTCCTTTCAGGAAAAATCCAAGGTGGTCTTAAACACAATCTCATCCTATATTTATCCTTATACCACCCAATGTAACACATCAAAAGGTTGATTGCCTGGATTCTTACTTTGTTTCCGTTGTAACCGCTAGCAACAACAAACAGGTTTCTGAGACTAGTACCATTCCACATATAAAAATCTCCTTTGGACGAGTCTTCCAGTTTTTGGAATATTTCATCATCAGCGAGCTCAAAATAAATCGAATCAGCCATTTTTTATTTAAATAAAGATGATCGTAGCATTTTGGATTCTTACGAGCGCTCTTTTGGATTCTCCCGAAAGAAGAATCAGGATGGAAGCCAGACGCATGACAGAAATTTTAAAAGCCTACAACGATGCTAAAGATTCAGAATGAGTACAGAAATAAAAAAACCTCCTGTGATTATTAATCACAAGAGGTTTTTTGTCATAGTTACCACACCCAGTTTAAAATGATTGTAGTCAAGTAGGCTGCTACAAATGCGGTGTATCCAGCAACCAAGGGATCCTGATCAATCCAAAATTCCTGCGGTTCTCTAGGTGCGTCGTCTTCGTATATACCTTCAGCTTTTACTAATCCTAATCCGTCTCCTTCTTTTTGTAATAATGCGTATCCCATTTCTCAAGATCACGATCGTCAAAAACCAGCTCGGCCTTTATATTTGTTTTTTCCTCATCGTAGTACCATCTCCAAACGTTGTGCGGGTTTCCCTCCCACCATTCTCTGTGATACTCTCCATACGCCTCCAGGTTTATGTCTTGGAGGCGTTGGACTAGGTTTGAAAGGTCTACCTTAGACGGTACGGCTACTGATTTGGTTTTTTGATCACTCATCTTTTATTATTAGAAATTTTGAAAGCCTACAACGATGCTAAAAAAGCAGAATGAGTACAGAAATAAAAAACCTCTTGTGATTATTAATCACAAGAGGTTTTTTGTTGTAGTTTACCACACCCAGTTTAAAATGGTTGTAATCAAGTAGGTTACTACAAATGCGGCGTATCCAGTAACTAAAGGATCCCGTCCAGCACAAAATTCCCACGGTTCTCTAGGTGCGTAGTCTTTGTATCTACCTTCAGCTTTTACTAATCCGTTTTTGTACCAACACGTCATGTACGTGGGATAATTATCATCAAACACCATCTCAGCCTTCATTTTTGTTTTTTCCTCGTCATAGTACCATCTCCAAACGCCGCATGGTTTTTTTTCATCATCCCACATTTCTTTCCGATACTCTCCGTACGCTTTCAGGTTCTCAACCCAGTTGTCATCCGTTAGATTTGGAAGATCCATTTTATTTAAACGTGGTTATTTGTACAAAACGAACTTAAATTCTATCTTAGGCAGAATGAGTACAAAAAATAAAAAAACCTCTTGTGATTAATAATCACAAGAGGTTTTTTTGTCATAGTTTACCACATCC
Source organism: Amphiura filiformis (assembly GCF_039555335.1). Classification (NCBI taxonomy): domain Eukaryota; kingdom Metazoa; phylum Echinodermata; class Ophiuroidea; order Amphilepidida; family Amphiuridae; genus Amphiura; species Amphiura filiformis. Next base: position 35,594 of record NW_027305713.1, read on the forward strand.
ATTTTAAAATGGATGTAGCACCGTAGGTTGCTACAAATGCAAGGTATCCAACACTCAAGGAGTCCATCACTTCCCAAGATTCCCACCATTTTTTAGGTATATCGCGATAGTATCTAGTTTCATATTTTACTATTCCGTTTTCGTCCAAAACTGTTATATCCGAGGGATCATTGTCAACAAACGTCAACACAGTCTTTATTTTTGTTTTTTCTTCGTCGTAGTACCATCTCCAAGCACCACATGGTTTTCCTTCATCATCCCACGTTTCTTCTCGATACTCTCCGTACGCTCTTAGGGTCTTAATCATGTTCTCATCCGTTAAATCTGGAATATCGTCCATTTCTTTTTTATTTATACAAAACAAGTTTGATTTCTAATTTTTTATTTTCTACGGATTCAATGTACTTCGGAGACTCTCCAAAGCTTCTTTTTTTCCCCTTTTCAATCCAGCCTGTTCTGCCTCTGTGCGAATTTCACGTTCTCTATCAGCCGTAAGTTCAATTAGATCAGCTCTGGTTCTGTGCTTGATTCCAGCCTTGTGACCTCTGTAGTTTTCCAACTCTCGCCGAATGTGGTGGAAGTCTTCGTTGCTAACCCGTCCGTCTTCGAGGGCTTTGGACACCAGATCATTTACCGTATTCAAACTGGACTCAGCCGTTCGTTTTACGCTTTCGTGCTTTTCCAATTTTTTCATGGTAGCCTTTCCAAGAGCTACGCATGCCGCGCTAACTAGACCACCAGCGATGGCGATTCCACCGAGTGGAATGCTCACAATCGCGCCAATTCCACTGGCCAGCGTCCCCACAGCCCCTGTTCCAGATCCGACCGCGATGAGCCCGGAAACTTGAGCCGTGTTGTAGAACATGTTCCACGCTGCCTTGTATTTTCTCCTCAATTTCTCCCTCTCGTTAACCTCGTTGTCCAAGAAATTCCTAATCTCTTCGATATTTTTTAGTCGGAATTCAACTCCTCGATCTTCGCTTTCCTGAGGAAGATCGGGATAAAGTGGCGGTGCGTTAGGTTTCTTCATGCTTATTTATTTATATCACGTTAGTAAAATTGTTAGTCCAGCAAAACTTCGTGCTCCGTAAAATTCGAGATGTGATTTTCAACGAAATGCTGTATGATTTCTTGCTTGGTTAAATTTTTTCGTAGAAGCTAAGTATTCCCAGTTGCTCAAAATTCATGTTGATTCCAAGGAGACTTACCAGGGCTTGAGTTCTGTAGACATCTGCTGAAACCCTGTTGATCCAAAAGCAAAGCTTATTTTCAACGTACTCGATCGAGACATGATGCATAATCGTAGTGTCCGTTTGAACGGATGTGGAAAAGAGGGTTTGCCGCGCGTTATCTAGCACTTTGAACGATATCGAGTCGTCGGTCCAAGTAATATTTAGGTACATGAAGAAATTCTGATTAGACTGAAACGTCAAAGAACAAGCGTTCGCTGGGGCGTTCGGCGGGTTCACTCCCGATTTTACCGAAAAGAGAGGTTCCAAGGCTGAACAATAAAATGTGGGTTGTTGAAGAAAATTTCTAAAGGTCTAGTGAGTCGCATGGGGGACAAATCTTTTCCGGGATTCGGCAAATTCGTAAACCCAGCAGTGATGCCAATTTGCATAGGCCTAGCGTTGAAAGTGTTATTCATTCTGTTTTTAATTTCGATCAACTTGTCTCTCTCAAGTCGATGTTTTTTGGCTCGGATGGAAACATAGTGCGTTCCGTCTTCGTTCATCCATACCATGAATCTCCCCAAAACATGCAAGCTGGTATCGTGCTCGTGTCCAATTTGCTGGTCTACGTACTCTTTCGTCACAGCGTCCTCGTTGTCCGTGGGAGTTCCGAGACCCGTGACTCTATTGCCGCTCATAGCGAGTTCGCCGGTCATCGAGTCGCCATCCTTCGAAACTTTTCTGTCGTTTAACCATGAGGTTAGGCTGGTCACGGAACCCATAGTAGCTGCATCTTGCGGCTCGGTTGGATTCATCAACCCCGTTATTTTTTTTCTCCCATGTTAATCCTTCCGGTCATTCGCGCTCCAGTTTTTTTGACGTACGCGGAAAGATCTACATCTTCGCCAGCTATTGACGTCGATTTTGTTTCGATCGTTGGTCCCCAGATAGACATTCTTTCTTTTATTTTATCGGATTTCAAATTCCAAATCCAGCGGTTGATCGTGATTATCGAGCTTTTTCGAAGAATTTTTCCATTCTACTTTGAAGTTGAAGTCGAGCTCGTGGATGGTTCCGTTTTGCAGTTTTTGAAACTCGGCTTTTCATAGGTCGAAACGAAGTATTTCCCGAACGCGGCGTTTGTGAGATCGATAGACCCAAGAACCTGACCTCCCTGCAGAACGTCGTCGTTGTTTTTGAGATTGTCCGTGGTTGACAGCTGATTCAGGTATACGAGAATTCTTCGAGGTAAAAATTCTATCGCCCGATCTCCCGTGTATTCACCATCTGCTAGCCACCCTTCGTCGTCCAATCCGAACATTTTTCGAACGCGGTCCGGAAACCAAATCTGATACTGCTCGGGGATTGTCATGTTGAGTTTCCCATCGCGTTTGTCGAATTCGAATTCGAAACCGTCGATTTGACTCGTGAATTCATTTACGAGCAGGTCAAAATTATACAGCCCCGGGCTTATTTTTATCGCTTCTTCAGGTCCCTGCCCTCCTTGAGTGTACCTCCATTCGAGTTCTTCTTCGACGTTGAACCAACCTACTCGACCCGAGATCCTTTTGATTCCAATTTTTTAGTTTTTGCCGTTATTGTCTATACTTTGCAACGGGCGATAAGGTTTTCCTTTGCCGGTGCCGGTAATTGTGACAAACATTTTTCTTTTATCTTTCAATAAAATGAGAACCGGAGGAGTATTCGAACCGACGCACGGTTTCAGTCTTGTGAATCAAGAAATTCAAGTCAGCAAAAAGGAACATTTTACGTAAGATTTCCCAGTTTGTGGCAAAAGTACAAACTTCCGAGAGTCGCGGAAAAAGAGGTGTACGATGACTGGCTCTCCAACCAGATGCAATTTTGGCAAAACCAGCTGAACTTCGCGGTCTGGTGCGCCACGTCAGGATGCGGGGTGTCCAAAGAACTTCTCAGTCACAAAGATCCGATGATTCGATCCGTGTTCAGATTTCACGCATATTATCAGATCAGAAGAATTCTGTCGGAAATGTCCTGTCCACTACCCTCGGAGGAATCCTTCAATCCTCTGAACAACGGGATCGACACCCACGCTTACGAAAGAATTTGCAACGAATTTGGAGTGTCCGCGAGAGCTAACTGGAGACAAAAGTTCGATCTTTCCAACGGAATGGGTAGTTACTTCTTCAACAAACAATTTTACGACTGGAAATTCGTGACCACCAAAAAATGGTCGAAGCTTACCAACGGAGGAAACTACAGTCAGTCGATGGACTGGAAAGTTCACTTTGATGCGGACAGCTTCGGAGGTGTGGACAATCAGACTGACAAGATTCTATACATTGAACAGCTGTTCGATCACGATCCGGATATAACCGACAAAAGTATCAGAAAAGGAGATGCTATGGCTGCTATCAGCAGTTTCGTGGCAACACTTGGAACGAGGGTTTCACACGTGCGGGAGTTTCGAGAATCAACGACTCCATCAGGACTTACACGTGGGCAATTCTTGGATCCCAAGCTCAAGCCAGATCTGGCATCCTGCGTTCCGGCAAGGCGTTCGACGCTCAGAAACAATTTCTAGCAAACGTCGAGGATGCGATCAACTCGGTCGTGGATCTTCCGGACTCGATCGACAGATACCAGAGAACTCTTCAGTACGCTCAAAGCAAACTGGATTTTGTCGTGGGTTACGGACTTTACTTGCTCCCGAGCAACATGGAAATCCTCGTGGGATTTGTAAACGGATACAACAATTTCATCCAAATCGCCACGGATGACATGCAGATAGGGCTAAACTCAGACGTAAACACCGACTCTCGACCGAATGTTGGAGACAGTGTTCCTGAGGAAAGTCCGTTGTTTTTAGAGGAGGTTGAAAGTCCACCCTTGACTGAAAGGGTTGAAAGTCCACCCTTGACTGAAGAGCCTCTAATGCATGATGAGAAAAAGCTTTCTCTATTTTTGGCAGCCGCTGCAATTTTCTTATTTTTCTGGCAAACGGTTTAAAAAATAAGTTGGATTAAAACTCAGTAACACACACAAAAAAGTCTTCTCACTAAATTCTAGTGAGAAGATTTTTTTTACTTCTTTTTGACAAATTCCATAACTGTAGTGTACAACAAAATTCCAACACCCAAAGCTAATGTCCATATGTGATCAGCTAGAAATCCAGCAACAGACCCCGCAGCTTTGAGACAGAAATTCACAACAGCCCTGATGATCCCTGGAAGTGCGATCAAAGCTTTGTCTCCAAGTTTTAAAAGGAGATTGGCTATTTTTTGAGCTGATCCTTAATCCAATCGGTCCAAGTTTTAGGCTTTGGTGGGGGTTCGGGGCCTGGTGATGGTCCAGGTTCAGGACCTGGGTCTGGTTTAGGAGGACCTGGTTTTGGTTCTGGAGGCTTCGGTGTGATCGCTGAGACTGCGGATTTGGTGGCTAACAGAATACCCTCGACGACGGTTGCTATCGTCATTCCGATGGCTGTGAGCAGCGAAACTATGGTAACAACCTCTCGTCTAAAGAGTTCTCGAATCCGACTTCCTGTGGTAGCATCGCTGTCTATGAAACTTTCGATCGATCTTCGCAGACGCTGAAGCGAATTTCTGACCTTGGCATCTTGATCCGCGATGGCGTTGTCAAACTCTTTGATATCGCTTTCAAGCTCCCTAGCTCTTTCAGCATCTTCTTCGCTGACAGGTAGCAGAGGCTCTCCTTCATCACCTTCGTAAGTTGGGTTAGTAAAACTGACCGAACCGCGTCCTTTAGACTTTAATTCTTTCAGTTCAGTTTCCTTTTCATTCCTTCTTCGGACAAGGTGCTCATAGACATCAGACAGCTTCTTGAGTTGTCCTCGTTCGGTTAAAAATTTCGGATTTCTTCGTGATCTACAAGAGGATCATTTGGCAATTCATTGGCTAAACCTTCCATGTCTTGGTTTGTTTTTTGAAGATTCTCCAAAACTCTTTTAGTGTTGTTTGGTCTACCAGCGGGTGTAGTGGTTAGGGTGATACATCTCTCGCGCTAGTTGACGCTTTTTCGGCACTTTCCTGCACTTGCGGCGTTGATCCTCGTTTGAAATCCTTGATTCCGAGACCTACTTTGACAAAATTGGTACCTCCTGGATCTTTGCCTTTGACTTGTTTAGCTATCGATTCTAGGGGTAAAATTCGCTCGAATTTTGTTTGGTTAACCAAACTTGTTTTTTTCTGTAACTAACTTTGATTCTTCCGGTTTCATCTACCGCAAAAACCGCTTCAGTAGCAAAGACCGTTCCTTGTTGCGTGTATCCTAAGCGTTTCACGTAATCCCGAAACTCATCCCTAGCTAGTTCCGCTTTTTGTCGATTCAATGTTTTGACGGTTCTCCTCAGGGAAGGACTGTCTTCACGAAGTTTTAATAGATCGAGTCGATCGTTGAGATCTTCGATGGAATTTCGACTCTTATCGGAAACGAAACTCACATCGGATTTTCCCAACCGACGCTTCCTCGTCGTCTCTGACCCTCCGTTTGTATTTGCTCATCACCAAAATCAGTCTCAGCCGGTGTACCACCAACTGCTCCCGTGGTATCTCCGATCGTATCTTCGAATTCATCGAAGTCATCCATCTGAATGTCTTCTCGAGGATTAAAATCTGCCATCTTTTGGTTTTATTTTACGTATAAATAAAAGATGGCGACTGAATACGGATACAAATTGGACCCATACCGACAACTTCGCAAAGCGCGAGGAGTTAAAGGTAAAAGACGTAGCATTCGGAATACGCACGTTCCGAGTACCATCGACCAAACCGGAATGCTCACGGTGAGATTTCCTGGTCTTGGAAAAGATGACGTAATATACCCTGGAACGAGTTTTCTTTGGTTCAAGATTGCTCTAAATTCCGCATCTGGTGGAAATCAAGATCTTAACAGGACTATCGTAAATAATCTCGGAAGAGCGATAGTGTCAAAAATTGAGGTTAAATTGGAAGGACAGAACATCTTCACTCTGGACGATGCTGATATATTCCTATGCTACCAAGATCTTTGGAAGACGAGCGAGGAAAGAGAGAACGCCGCTGATCAGGGCATCCAGTCTGCGGCAGGTCGAAAAATAAGAATCGACGCTGGTGACAAAGGTACAGATGCCAAGGATGTTGCCGAAGGAAAGTCCTTCGGCGACAACATGTTTTGCATCCCTCTGGACTTTGAGATGCTGAATTCTCATAATCCATATTTCCAGTACGAGATGAAGGACAGGCTGAGTTACGAGCTGACGTTCAACAATTACGGAAAAGTCGTGGTGTCCACGGATACAGCAGCCAGCTATTCCATCTCAGATATTACCCTTGAGTTTGATGTAGTCAATGATCCTGAGCTAGCGATGGCTCTTAGGAACAGGGTGAATGGAAAAAAGCGTCGTCATGTACGACAGAGTCATGAGACACAGCAAAGAGTCGCTTAACAAGTCAGACACCGTCTGGAATATCGCTCTAGCACCGCGAGCAAAGTCCATGAAAGGTATTCTGATTCTCTTCGTAGACCCAACTGCGGATGGAGGAGGAGCCAATTACGCTCGAGATACCGAAAAGTTCTACAACCCAAAGATCAAAAAAGTTTCAACAACGCTCGACGGTATTCCAAATCAGCTGCACTCCTCTGGGATGCTGCCTCACCATCACTTCAAAGAAATTCAAAAGCACTTCGCGGATGGAAAATTCAGAACCGTTCCACACGTAATCAAGGAAGCGGGATTGGCTGATGTGAGGAGGCGAGATTATCTTACGACCAAGTATGGTCTCTGGTTGGACATGAGAACCACGGATGATGACACGTTGCATGGATCTGGTAGGAAAATTGAAGGAGCTAGTCAGAGTATTCAGATCGAGATCGAAAAAAGCCGAGACGGCAGGAGCGTTGAACGCTTACGTGTACTACATACAGGATGCACGGGTGAATATCGAAGCCGGAAGATTGCAGAGCGTGAACTACTAGAATAAAAGATGTTTCCAAAACACGCGCACTCGGCTATAATCTGCGGAGCCACCGGCTGTGGCAAGACTGAATTTGTTCTGGATTTACTCGAGAGGGAATACAAGAATTTCTTTGAATACATCATAATCGTTTGCCCTACCTGGACGCGCAACAAAGCGTACTTAAACAGATCCTGGTTTTTTAAGGACGTTGATGTCATTCCAATGGATCCTAACTGGTGTCCAAAGTCCGACGATTGGCTGAACGATTGTTTAAAATTTGGCTACAAAACTTATGGAATACAAGACGGACACACACTTTTCATTATCGACGACTGCAGCTCTGACAGATCATTAACCAAAAAGAAACAGATGCTTTCTCAGCTAGCATTCTCGGGAAGACACGATAATTGCTCCGTTTGGGTGCTTACACAAAAATATAACTCCATCGTTACCGATCTCAGAGAGCAGACAAAATGGACAGCCCTGTTTTACACAAAAGATCAAGATAGTTTCGGCGAGACTCTAAGGGAGAACGATATAATCCCAACTCTAGAAGAGAAGAAAGAGATCAAAAAAAAGCTAGCTAAACAAAAACATTCCAAACTAATTTTAATTACCGAGCAACCGACTGAGTACTGGTGGCAAAAATAATCTTAAGATAAAAAAGCAAGATGACTGAAATTGAAGATATAGTTAACGAGACGATGACCGTGGACGTTCTGCCCACCCTGAGCGAAACGCCTACCATAGGCGGAATGTCTACCTTAGACGGTACGGCTACACGGGAGGAACTTGTAAACACGGACTCTGCTAAAACGGAACAGCTGCGGGAACGGTTGATCGGCGTAGCAGAGGCAGGAAAAAGCAAAGAGTATTTGGGAAAGACCATAACCTCCGCTGAGATCGATAGGCGATCAAAAGAGCCTGATGAGACTCTACGCCAGATACGAGGCTCACATGGGTGGGATAGTGACTAGGTCAATGAAAAAGCACTTCGTTACCGCTTACGTAAATTTGGTCGGACTCTTCCTTCCAAAAAATTTGGCGATTACCGATCGCGATGCTCTGGAAGAGTCTCTGAACGAAGGACCCTTTATTGATTTAGCTTTAAACAAATGGACCTGTGGGCTGTATCATAGTTTTGGACGTATGCTAGCTCCGTTGGAGGCTATTCTGTTAACTAGCAACGGTGTTAAAAAGTTGACTTTCCACCAGAAGCGAAGTGCACAGTAGACGACTCCCCAAGTATTGATGTGATTGATTAACCCTTTGAAGTTTGCAAAACAGTTTTTAAGATATAACTTTTTTTATATTCTAAAATGCCATTTATTTCTTCGGTTAGCGATTTGATCGATGTTTCTCCGGAAGAAAACCCTAGTTGGAGAAAGAGCGAATTTCCAAGTATCAAAGATGCCATTCGAGAGATTCTAAAGTGCAAAAAGATGAATAATTGCGAGGTTCCAAAAGACTTTCTCTTGACAAAATTTGTTTATCATTGTCTAGACGAAGAATATCATGGATTTCAAAACCTATCGCAAACGCGAGAGTTTCTATCGAACCCTGACTCCGATGACACCTCCTTACAAGCAAAAGAGACGCTCAACCTACACGAAGCCTGCCAAAATTTAATGAGTTTGAAAAATGATAGCAATTTTGGGTTTCTAGAAGAAAACTTGATTAGACAGACCAACAAAATTGTGAGGAAAAATCTTCCGTTAGAATTTGGCAAAACAAAGCCCGGAGAGTATAGTCGGGCTCGGAGGTTTACAACGTTTATGGGTCAGAGACACGAGTATCGCATGCCTGAAGATATGGAAATGGCGGTAATCAACATTGTTGATAGATTCAATAGTTTGTTTATTCAAAGCAGGGAAGATCCTGACGAGGAAAAAAGATTGTTGAATACCTTCAAAGCTTGCGCATATTTTGTAGCCGAAATGCTCGAACTGCATCCTTTTTTGGACGGAAACGGAAGAACCGTAAGGCTGATGGCAAGCTACATACTTTCTTCATTTTCACCGTTTCCGACTCCGCTTTACAACATTTTTAGCGAATCCAGCAAGGATGATTTTACAAGGGCCGTGATTTTAGGAAGAAACGAATCGCCAGCTCTGTTGACTACCATGATGATCGAATGCAATCTTTTCTTCTGGAGACAGCTCGTAAAGTACCAAAAACCCGCCTAGTATGGAAAGGGTTAAGATCATGGAAACTAAAAAATTCAAGAGGAAGTATTTATTCCTCTTGAATTTTTTGGTTGAATTCCTATGGTACTTGAACAAATTTGGACATATGCTAGACCCACTTGAGGCTGTACTGTTGACAGGCAATCACATTCAGAAAAACCCAGAAACCCCTTAGGAACTCCAACCCTTGGCTGGAAATCAATCAGAATCTCCACCACCAGCTAAACACTCTAGTGAAAATCTTAGTGCTAAATCAGATGTATGTCCGAGTGCAGAATAAATAAAAATTGATTTATGAAAAGCATAACAAAAAGAAAACCGAAACAATGACAACAATCACTACAACTACAGTTATGTCAACAGCAAATTGTGATCCAGCAAAGAATCAAAAAAGGGTTGTGGCTGGTAAAGCATTGGCTGCAAAGAATAAAGAACAGCTTGAATTATTAAGAGAGTTAGAAGCGCAGAAAAAAGTACAGGAAAAAAATCCAAGACGAGCCGCAGCTAGAAAAATGGTTGCAGAACGTTTGAAAAAAAGAATCGAAGCGATGCATGAAGTTCAACAGGAGCATCCTGAGATTAAAACCCAAACCTATCCGGAGAAAAGAAACATAGAAACACAAACTTATCCGGAGATAAGATCCATAGAGACACAAACTGACTAAAAATTCTTATCATACTAAAATTGTATGATAAGAATTTTTTGTAGACAATTCTACAGGTATCTATAGATGATTTCTACAGGTATCTATAGATGATTTCTACAGGTATCTATAGATGATTCTACAGGTATCTATAGATGATTTCTACAGGTATCTATAGATGATTCTATAGGTATCTATAGATGATTCTACAGGTATCTATAGATGATTCTACAGGTATCTATAGATTTTTTCTAATAATAAAAGATGAGTGATCTAGAAACCAAATCAGTAGACGTTCCAGCAGCGGACACGACGCCTCCGACAAAAGTGACGGCAGGAGTGAATCAAGCAAAAGTCAAAAACCCGAACCGGGTTGCCGCTGGAAAAGCATTAGCCGCAAGAAACAAAGAAAGGACAGCAAAAATGAAAGCCTTTGAAGCAATGCAAGCAACACCATCCAAAGATACACCTGAGACCATGCCTTCAGACGTGTCAAACTGGTTGTCAGGTCCAGTTCTTGTTGGAGGAGCGGTCGTCGTCGTTGGAGGGATAGTGGCATATGGGTATTCTACCTTAAACGGTACGACTGAAAGCCCACCCACCGTGACCACAGTGGTCGATCATCAACCAAAAGTCGATCCTTTTGATGATTTTAGTTACAATAAAGAAGATGGCAGAAACCAATCCAAACGTAAAATGATCGTAAACGGCGCGTATCACGCAACAACGATAAGCCTCGGTATATGGGCTAACTCGTTCGTTATGAAAAAGTTCCTAAAAATGAAGCCGGCTAATCTCTCGCAGCTTGATGCGGAGGATATCGGAAAGTTGACTTTGAGTGTCTTTTCGGCTACGATGCTCAGAGATTGGCTCGTGAATCAAGGAATTCTTCCGGATCAAATTATGGCTTAGACATTCTGTCTATGGTAGGTAGGTATATTAAAACCCTCTTAGCACTATCTGTGCTAAGAGGGTTTTTTGTGAAAATAAAGAGAAAATGGCGTCACTCGCATTCATGGTTGGTGGAGCCATGGTTAACGCTTTGGCATTTTCAGGGAGCAATTATTTGTTCAACTCTCTCAGTAGTTCGGAAGAACGCAAAAGACACGATCTCGCTCTCGAAAAACTTCAGCACGACCGAGATTCTTGGAATCTAGCGCGTCTTTCAAGAATAGATTACATCAACAATCAATTAAAAAAACAGGGTCACGCGGAGAGAACCTTTTCGGACGTCGATGACGCGATGAGACAGTATTATAATTTAACGGGAATTTTGATGGATTCTTTTCCACCCGAACCACAACTTTATGATGGAGAGTATCTCGACGAAGATCAAACAAAATCGATTCAGAACGGGGAATTAGCTTTGCTCGGACTGGGATTGCTCGGAACCGGTGTGGTCGCTATCAAATACTTTGGATAAAGTATTTGGGTGGGAGCTGAGCCTCTAATCTCAGGAAAATCATCGAGAGTTACGGATAATTTCTTCGTTTGAGTAGGTAAAAAGAGCGTAGTGGATATTGAAATTATTTCTCTTGGGTTTATTTTGTAGATAAATTTTCAGTATATTATCAAGATCGCATAACAAATTAGCTCGATCATGCCAAAAATCGACGGGAAAATTGCCCGTAATTTCGTAGTAAATCTTGTGAACGGCTTTTGGGTCTGATCTCAAGACTTTTAACAAGTCTTTTTTTTACTCGGAGGGACTCGAACAATAATTTTTTTCGTTCAAATTCGTAACATTTCCTCGATAGATTTCAATGTATTTTTCAAACTGGTAGGTCTTGGTTTCGCAGTACTTTATCGATTGTCGAATTTGGTCGATGTCAACTCGGGGTGAGTTCTCGTTAAGAGACGCGTCATTTTCAAACCACAATCATAACACACATCGTCTACTATGTATTCTGAGTTGCAATTTTACATTTTGACGGAACTCTTTGCTCCACTCGTGCGGGTTCTTTAAACAACCGAGTGAATTCGGTACCGTATAGGTTGCAAATCGGTTTTTTGCTCCGAAGGCGGGTTTTCTTTTTACACAATTTGCAAAAACAAAGCTTATATTTACTCGTACACTTCATTTTTGCAACAAAAAAAATCTCCTTTAGACTGAATGTCTAAAGGAGATTTTTTTGTTGGTTATGTTAGACTGTACGACTAGTCTGAGTCTTCATCATATTCCAACTCTTTCACTACAAGGTCAAAACTGTGGTACATGTTCCCGGTTGTTTTGCTTTCTTTTTTGCCCGTAAGTCTAACAAGAGCTATTGATTCACCAAAGTCCAAGTCCAAGTTCTCTAGCCTTTTTGTTAGGGTAGAACAACTCCAAACTCGAGTGTTATCACTGAGAGTGATAACTCCGGATTTTCCAACCCTGGTTTCCATGATCTCAAAATTGGTAATTTCGTAAATTTCACCTTCTTCTAGTTCAACCCATTTCAAAATTGAGGGTCCTTTTTGCTCTTCTAACAAATGTTCAAATTCAATATTGAGTATGCTTGATTGTTTTGCCATTTTGTTTGTTTTTTTATTAGCCGGGATTTTCTTAAACTCTTTTTTTTTTTTTTTTTTTTTTTTTTTTTTTTTTATTAGCCGGGATTTTCTTAAACTGTTTTATTTTTAAATCGGGCTAAAAATAAAAGATGGCTGAAACTAAAATGTCTAAGGTTTACTACAGTCCGAGAGGGTATTGGAAGGGTGTTTCTGCGATAGACAAGCTGGCGAAAGAGGCTGGAGTGACGAAAGAAAAAGCTAGTTTTTTTTTGAAAAAGCAGACTCAGTGGCAAATTTACCTACCACCTCCGAAGTACATTCCCAGAGCAAAATTTAACGTAAGTGTACCTAATGAAGTTCATCAAGCCGATTTGTTGTTTCTCCCTCACGACAGACCGAGTAAAGGAAAAAAGCTTTACAAGTACGCGTTGACTGTGGTGGATGTCGCGAGCAGATACAAGGAAGCTGAGCCTCTGAGCTCGAAGGAATCTGGGGAGGTGGCTAAGGCATTTGAAAAATTTACTCTCGAGTTTTAAAGTGGCCGAAGCTTCTGCAGGTCGATCCTGGAAGAGAATTCATGGGCAAAGTGAACGAAGTGATGAAAAAGCACAAGGTCGATATCAGAAGAGGGTTGCCTGGTCAACATAGAGCTCAGGCAATTGTTGAAAGATTCAACAGAACTTTGGCTGAAAGACTGTTTGGTCATCAGTACTCGCAGGAAATACTGATGGAAGCTCGTGGTCAGAAAAATGTGAGGTCTACCGAGTGGGTGGGTAGGCTTCCGGATGTGATCAGAGCTTTGAACAGCGAAGAGACTCGACTGATAGGAATGAAACCGGTTGATGCTATCAAGAAGAAAAAGATTGAAACGATGTCTTCAGCTCCACAGAAGTTGAAAAATGAGATTAAAATTCCAGGTAACGTGAGATTGAGGTATTTGTACGCTCCCGGAGAGTTGGAGGGAGGTGAGAGAAGACGCGCAACCGATCCCATTTGGTCTCTGGAAACTTACACGGTTGATAGTATCGTGAGAACACCGGGTGATCCAATTTTGTACTATTTGTCGAAGGGAGCACCAAAATGAGCGTTTGTTAGACAGGAGCTTATGATAGTACCCGAGGGTACACAGTTGCCACCCGACAGAGTTTTGAAGTAAAATTTCTTATTCAAGTTTTTCAACACAGTAACCGTGTGCATGTGTGTGAATTTTGTCCTCAAGTCTCTTTCGTTTGTCATCGTGCGGATCTAGGGCAACTTTGTTGACGGTTTCAGTGTACACCTCATGCTTGTAACTCCTAATCACATTCATCGTTCTCATCAGAGGTTTCTCATCGAAGAGACAACGCTTGTAGTCGTCAAAGGTAATTTTTCTTTCAACAACTGCTTTTTTGACACCCTTACATCTCTTTTCCTCTTTTCCCTCATGTATTCTGTAAGAGTACAACTTTGCTCTGAGACCAACAAATTCGGTGATTTGCTTTCCTCCGGCTTCGTCTTTGAACATACCGGGAACTTTTTTGTTCTTTCCGGTCGGAATTTTCGACGGATGATCAGCTGGGTAGTTGGAGGTGTCAAAAAGCTTTTTCACATCACCCGAAATGTCAGCGTAAAAATCCTCAGTCTGAATTTCATAGGTCAACGAGTCGGTATCAGTCATACAGAGCTTTGCCCTTCCACCATAATTCCTCTTGATGTAATTGTAGTGAAAGTCATACATCTGTGTCTTAGAAATATCCAGGATGCTCATTCCAAGATAGATCGGCTTGTTGAAGTACAGTTTGATTTTCTTCATGTGAACAGCCACAAGATTTTCATCAAAGATTGTGCATCGCTGGTAGTTGGGTTTTGCGGCTAATTTGATGGCTTTGTGTTCCGAATTCACGAGATGGACATTGACGCGATTTCTGATGTTTTCCATAGTTTTGCCAAAAACCGAGTTATTCATCAACTTAAAAAAATCCTTTTCAAACTCCGAGTTTGCATTTTTGCGAAGCTCGGTATTCAGATCGATGTACTTTTTCATAAAGGGACTCTCATTAAATATGATTCCTCTGTGGATCTTGGTTAATTTGAGTCCAAGGTCTAGACATTGTTTCAAAGCCGTGTGGTGAATGACGTACTTTTCCTTATCTCCAAGATTTGGAATGAGTTTTTCCACCCTGTTTACGGTGACTCTCTCAGGAGCTAGGGATAGTCGTTATGGAGGTCGTGTAGCTTCTTAGGGTATTCCAGAGCCACTTCAAGAATGCATGGGATTTCATCCCAAGAGTCTAGCTGTTTCGGAGTCATCCACTCGAAATCTCCGGTTGGCAATGGTTGACAGCCATAAAGGTTATTAGCGTCGAGGTATTGGATATACTTGGAGGGCTTGCTCGGATCGTAATCGGATCCCATGTATTTGTTATTTGCTTCTGAATATCTGGTTGAAATCATGGATATCCCACCTCTAATTCCCTTCTCGATCATCAGAGCCATATCAATATCCGTTAAAAGATCTAGTTTGATTCCTGTTTTCTTCAACATGGCGTCATAGGATAGGCCTGGGGCTGTGTAGTACCAGCAGGGGTCAAGCTGATAATTTTTCAAGCATACTTTTCTAAAACTCTCAAAAACATCCGCTAGCAAGAGAACATCGGATTCGAGATATAGATCATGATACTCTCGCATGGTTTTCATTCCAAAAGTATCCCACACCTTTTGAGCGTGTTCATAATCCTCATCGGAAATGTGTTCTTCGTTGAGTTTGGAGTAGAAGGTGTCTTTGGGTGGAAGACTAGTCTCCTGGAGTTTTTCCAAAGAGTTGACGTGATCGTATGGATAGACACCTTTTCGCAAGAGTAGGTTGAGTTGATCATCTTCATAAGACTGCTGAAGATTTTTACAATTGTTCTTTCGCAACAAATGACAATACTCTTGATGCGTAAGACTCTTTCCAGTCCGTTTTCGATAAGCTTTCTTATAATCTTTGACGGTGTCAAACTTTCCTCCAACAAAGGTTTTGATCGCATCTTCATACCCTGTTAAATTTTCGACGAGTTTACCCAGTCCAGCAGCCATGAATTTGAAGCTGTCGATAAATCTGAGATCACGCTTGACATCGACTTCTTTTCCTTCCTTATTGGTAAAGGTATCAACCAATATCTTCTTGGTGAATGAGATGTACTTCTCTTCGTTGGAAGGAATACAGTCAATCTCTCCCTCGGTCTTGCCAAGATTCTTGATGAACAGATGAGCGTCATATCCGGCTAGATTATGGAAAATCACAGGAAAGAACTTTGGTTTCCTATATTTCATATTACAGATATTGTGGGCAGCTCCTCTGAATTTTCCAGTAAAGTGGCAGTGGTCTCTGACGTTGTAATTAGCTTTATCAGCGGGGGTCAGTGTATCCTTACAGATGTGGCAGTGGGTGGATTTTTCGAAGATCTCTCGCTCTTGCTCCCCGAAGATCATTTCCTTTTGGAACTTGAATTCTTGATAGATCTCTTTGATGTTTTGCTCTAGAGTTTCCACAAAGATCTGAGCCACATCTTGGTCCTCGGATTCCTTGGTGAAGATCACTGGTTCTTGAGTGTACACCGAGTCATCGAAACACTTGATATAATAGCAAAAGCCCGATGGTTCGTGCTTCTGATACTTTTTGGTGTAGGAGTCTTTGAGGTTTGGTTGACAAGTTTGAATCGGTTTTGTAAAAGATTCAAAATCGGCGTACACGACAAAGGGAACGTTCTGAGACTTGAAATGATGTTTAAAATACTGAGATGAATCCTTCTCTGGATCCGGCATTTCAATTTTCACGGTTTCATTATTTTGACATAGCTCTTTATGTTTCACCAATTTTTGTTTGGAGATGTAGGACGTGAGACATCGCATACAATAATATCTAGCATGACCATTTTACTCTCTCGTGACGACATTAGTCTGCTCATACTCTTGATGACGCAGTAATGTTGTTGGGTGTCATAGCCATCCTTATTTTTGCCCGAAATTAAAAGAAGATTAACTTCATGTTTTCGATTGCTAGCACCTTCTCTCAGCGGGTAGACTTCATTTTTGTACAACCTCTCGGATGAATTTTTTTCGGCGTATCCCAAGACATTAACGGAAATTGTAGGATTGTTCCTTTCAAACTTGGCAATTTCCAAAGTAGGAGTTGGAAATGTGATGCCATCACAGTTAAGCTTTTCGGCTTGTACCATAAGCTTTGTGTCTATCCGATTTGGATTTTTGTCAACTGGATTGAGGGATCGAGCGACAGCCCACTTGAAGCATTGTTTGTCCTCATTTTGGGATTGATGATCGCTTTCTTTTTGGCTAAATCTTTTGGAAGCGGAATGTATGACGAACCACTCATCGGTTTGTATTTAACTGTGTGAATGCTCAAGTCTACGATCGATTTGAATACCCATCCGCTTCCGCTGTTTTGAAATGTCGCAATGTTTTCCAAAATTCTTTCAGACCACCTTTTGTATAATTCATCAAGATCAGTTGCCTCCAGATTAACATCCGTAGTGGAGGTAAATGAGGCTTCTTTGGTGATAAGTTCTCCCGTTTGGAGATTCGTCTTTTCCATCATGCAGCGAAGAACTAGCACAACCTTTGTTTGACGATTGTTGGTTAAAAGGTTCACAACAGGTTGTTTAGTTGCTGCTAAAAAGGTTCTTGGTTCATAACGTGATCTTCCACCAATTTTGTATTGAGTAGTAAATCGATTGAGAGCAGATTCGGTTTCTTGAATTTCAAAAGGTTTTTTTTTCTGCTTGTACAGTTGTTTAATTTTTCGTTGAAATTTAGTCCGTCTCAAAGGTGGTTGAGGTGTGTCCCAAACGGACCAGTCTTGCGGTTGTGGTCTTTGTTGCGCTTGTGGTTGTGTTGATAGCATGTACGGCGTTGGTTGAAGGATAGGCGTATCGATATTTTGTATCGGAGCATCCAGCGGATCTAAGACATAGTTTTCTTTGAAGAATTTTTATCAGATCGGTTTTGCGGGTGTGTCTCCAATCTCCTTGCAGGCCAGCATTTTTCGCAATGGCTCGTAGATCCTTTACCGTATATTCACTCTTGATTTTTTTTAAACGCTCCCATTCAGCGTTCGATGAAAAGGATAGTATTCGTTTCATCTTCTTTTATTATATACAATTTTTATTTTCTTAAACTCTTTTTATATTTTTCCAAAAAAAAAAAAAATCAATATCAAATTATTATGAGGATTTCTTTTTTCGTAATATTTTTTGAAGCCTCGCAATACTTCTCTCTATTCTTCCGGTAATAAGCCGAACTATATTTTTTACCCTTATTTGTCGGAATTCCCAACTCTTTACATAGACCGACATTGTAACGATTCTGCAATGTTACGGGTTTGTAAAATTTGTTTGGATTTTTTTGACTGAGTTGAACCCACTGGTTGTTGTAAAATACGAACAGACGGTTATTTTCTACTTTCGATTCAAGAGTTATTTCTTTTTTAACGTTGTAATGATTTTTGAATGATTCCATTTTTTTATTATATTTATTTTTTCTAAATATTTTTTCTTAAATGAATAAAATGAAGAGGTTAAAAAAATGCAGGGGGAATTTTTCCCCTGCATTTTTTTTTTTTTTTTAAGTTAAAATGTAGGGGGAATTTTTCCGTGTAATTTGGATTGGGGTGAATTAAAAATGCAAGGATGTTTTTCTGTGTAATCCTGTGTACACGGCAGTTACACAGCATTTCTGTGATTTTATGTGTAATTTGGTGGTTGGGGTCGATTTACACAGAAATAGACAGGTTTCTGTGATTTTACTGTGTATTTGGTGGTTGAGTCGATTTACACGGCAGTTACACAGGTTTTTGTGATTTTACTGTGTATTTGATGGTTGGGGACGATTTACACGGGAAATGACAGAAATGTGCTAGAATCGGCAATAACCTACTACTACATTTTTGCTAAAATTTCAAGCATACCCTATTTCGCCTAATTCGTGTTCAAATTGCATTTATTCGTTATTTCGCCATTTTGAAAAAAGTGATTGCAAAAATTTTAACTTTTTTTCTTGTCAATGTGTTCTACATCATAAGTTCTACTGGGGAAACACAAAAAAATTGGAATTTGTTTCCACATTTTTGCTAAAATTTCAAGCATACCCTATTTCGCCTAATTCGTGTTCAAATTGCATTTTACGTTATTTCGCCATTTTGAAAAAGGTGATTGCTAAAAAAAAAATGTTCTTGTCAATGTGTTCTACATCATAAGTTCTACTGGGTAAACACAAAAAAATTGGAATTTGTTTCCACATTTTTGCTAAAATTTCAAGCATACCCTATTTCGCCTAATTCGTGTTCAAATTGCATTTTATGTTATTTCGCCATTTTGAAAAAAGTGATTGCAAAAATTTGAACTTTTTTTCTTGTTAATGTGTTCTACATCATAAGTTCTACTGGGGAAACACACACAAATTTGAAATTTTTTCCATATTTTTGCTAAAATTTCAAGCATACCCTATTTCGCCTAATTCGTGTTCAAATTGCATTTTACGTTATTTCGCCATTTTGAAAAAGGTGATTGCTAAAAATTTTTTTCTTGTCAATGTGTTCTACATCATAAGTTCTACTGGGTAAACACAAAAAAATTGGAATTTGTTTCCACATTTTTGCTAAAATTTCAAGCATACCCTATTTCGCCTAATTCGTGTTCAAATTGCATTTTGACGTTATTTCAACATTTTGAAATAAGTGATTGCAAAAAATTTTTTTTCTTGTCAATGTGTTCTACATCATAAGTTCTACTGGGTAAACACAAAAAAATTGGAAATTTTTTCCTCATTTTTGCTAAAATTTCAAGCATACCCTATTTCGCCTAATTCGTGTTCAAATTGCATTTTACGTTATTTCGCCATTTTGAAATAAGTGATTGCAAATTTTTTTTTTTCTTGTCAATGTGTTCTACATCATAAGTTCTACTGGGTAAACACAAAAAAATTGGAATTTGTTTCCACATTTTTGCTAAAATTTCAAGCATACCCTATTTCGTCTAATTCGTGTTCAAATTGCATTTTACGTTATTTCGCCATTTTGAAATAAGTGATTGCAAATTTTTTTTTTTCTTGTCAATGTGTTCTACATCATAAGTTCTACTGGGTAAACACAAAAAAATTGGAAATTTTTGTCACATTTTTGCTAAAATTTCAAGCATACCCTATTTTGCCTAATTCGTGTTTAAATTGCATTTTACGTTATTTCGCCATTTTGAAAAAAGTGATTGCAAAAATTTTAACTTTTTTTCTTGTCAATGTGTTCCACATCATAAGTTCTACTGGGGAAACACCAAAAAATTGGAAATTTTTTCCACATTTTTGCTAAAATTTCAAGCATACCCTATTTCGCCTAATTCGTGTTCAAATTGCATTTTATACGTAATTTCGCCATTTTGAAAAAAGTGATTGCAAACATTTTAAATTTTTTTCTTGTCAATGTGTTCTACATCATAAGTTCTACTGGGTAAACACTAAAAAATTGGAAGTTGTTTCCACATTTTTCCTAAAATTTCAAGCATACCCTATTTCGCCTAATTCGTGTTCAAATTGCATTTTACGTTATTTCGCCATTTTGAAAAAAGTGATTGCAAAAATTTTAACTTTTTTTCTTGTCAATGTGTTCTACATCATAAGTTCTACTGGGTAAACACAAACAAATTGGAATTTGTTTCCACATTTTTGCAAAAATTTCAAGCATACCCTATTTCGCCTAATTCGTGTTCAAATTGCATTTTACGTTATTTCGCCATTTTGAAAAAAGTGATTGCAAAATTTTTTTTTCTTGTCAATGTGTTCTACATCATAAGTTCTACTGGGTAAACACAAAAAAATTGGAATTTGTTTCCACATTTTTGCTAAAATTTCAAGCATACCCTATTTCGCCTAATTCGTGTTCAAATTGCATTTTACGTTATTTCGCCATTTTGAAAAAAGTGATTGCAACAATTTTAACTTTTTTTCTTGTCAATGTGTTCTACATCATAAGTTCTACTGGGTAAACACAAAAAATTGGAATTTGTTTCCACATTTTTGCTAAAATTTCAAGCATACCCTATTTCGCCTAATTCGTGTTCAAATTGCATTTTACGTTATTTCAACATTTTGAAATAAGTGATTGCAAAATTTTTTTTTTTCTTGTCAATGTGTTCTACATCATAAGTTCTACTGGGTAAACACAAAAAATTTGAAATTTTTTCCTCATTTTTGCTAAAATTTCAAGCATACCCTATTTCGCCTAATTCGTGTTCAAATTGCATTTTACGTTATTTCGCCATTTTGAAAAAGTGATTGCAAAATTTTTTTTTTCTTGTCAATGTGTTCTACATCATAAGTTCTACTGGGTAAACACAAAAAATTGAATTTGTTTCCACATTTTTGCTAAAATTTCAAGCATACCCTATTTCGTCTAATTCGTGTTCAAATTGCATTTTACGTTATTTCGCCATTTTGAAATAAGTGATTGCAAAATTTTTTTTTTCTTGTCAATGTGTTCTACATCATAAGTTCTACTGGGTAAACACAAAAAAATTGGAATTTTTTGTCACATTTTTGCTAAAATTTCAAGCATACCCTATTTCGCCTAATTCGTGTTCAAATTGCATTTTACGTTATTTCGCCATTTTGAAAAAAGTGATTGCAAAAATTTTTACTTTTTTTCTTGTTAATGTGTTCTACATCATAAGTTCTACTGGGGAAACACAAAAAAATTGGAAAATTTTTTCCACATTTTTGCTAAAATTTCAAGCATAACAAATTTCGCATAATTCGTGTTCAAATTGCAATATACGTCATTTCGCCATTTTGAAAAAGTGATTGCAAAAATTTTAACTTTTTTTCTTGTTAATGTGTTCTACATCATAAGTTCTACTGGGGAAACACAAAAAAAATGGAAATTTTTTCCACATTTTTGCTAAAATTTCAAGCATACCCTATTTCGCCTAATTCGTGTTCAAATTGCATTTTACGTTATTTCGCCATTTTGAAAAAAGTGATTGCAAAAATTTAACTTTTTTTCTTGTCAATGTGTTCTACATCATAAGTTCTACTGGGGAAACACAAAAAAATTGGAATTTGTTTCCACATTTTTGCTAAAATTTCAAGCATACCCTATTTCGCCTAATTCGTGTTCAAATTGCATTTTACGTTATTTCGCCATTTTGAAAAAAGTGATTGCAAAAATTTTAACTTTTTTTCTTGTCAATGTGTTCTACATCATAAGTTCTACTGGGGAAACGCAAAAAAATTGGAATTTGTTTCCACATTTTTGCTAAAATTTCAAGCATACCCTATTTCGCCTAATTCGTGTTCAAATTGCATTTTACGTTATTTCGCCATTTTGAAAAAGTGATTGCAAAATTTTAACTTTTTTCTTGTCAATGTGTTCCACATCATAAGTTCTATTGGGGAAACACCAAAAAATTGGAAATTTTTTCCACATTTTTGCTAAAATTTCAAGGATACCCTATTTCGCCTAATTCGTGTTCAAATTGCATTTTACGTTATTTCGCCATTTTGAAAAAAGTGATTGCAAACATTTGAACTTTTTTTCTTGTTAATGTGTTCTACATAATAAGTTCTACTGGGGAAACACAAAAAAATTGGAAATTTTTTCCACATTTTTGCTAAAATTTCAAGCATACCCTATTTCGCCTAATTCGTGTTCAAATTGCATTTTACGTTATTTCGCCATTTTGAAAAAGGTGATTGCAAATTTTTTTTTTCTTGTCAATGTGTTCTACATCATAAGTTCTACTGGGTAAACACAAAAAAATTGGAATTTTTTTTCACATTTTTGCTAAAATTTCAAGCATACCCTATTTCGCCTAATTCGTGTTCAAATTGCATTTTACGTTATTTCGCCATTTTGAAAAAGTGATTGCAAAATTTGAATTTTTTTTCTTGTTAATGTGTTCTACATCATAAGTTCTACTGGGGAAACACACACAAATTTGAAATTTTTTCCATATTTTTGCTAAAATTTCAAGCATACCCTATTTCGCCTAATTCGTGTTCAAATTGCATTTTACGTTATTTCGCCATTTTGAAAAAGGTGATTGCTAAAAAAAAATTTTCTTGTCAATGTGTTCTACATCATAAGTTCTACTGGGTAAACACAAAAAAATTGGAATTTGTTTCCACATTTTTGCTAAAATTTCAAGCATACCCTATTTCGCCTAATTCGTGTTCAAATTGCATTTTACGTTATTTCAACATTTTGAAATAAGTGATTGCAAAATTTTTTTTTTTCTTGTCAATGTGTTCCACATCATAAGTTCTACTGGGTAAACACACAAAAATTTGAAATTTTTCCTCATTTTTGCTAAAATTTCAAGCATACCCTATTTCGCCTAATTCGTGTTCAAATTGCATTTTACGTTATTTCGCCATTTTGAAAAAAGTGATTGCAAAATTTATTTTTCTTGTCAATGTGTTCTACATCATAAGTTCTACTGGGTAAACACAAAAAAATTGGAATTTGTTTCCACATTTTTGCTAAAATTTCAAGCATACCCTATTTCGTCTAATTCGTGTTCAAATTGCATTTTACGTTATTTCGCCATTTTGAAATAAGTGATTGCAAATTTTTTTTTTCTTGTCAATGTGTTCTACATCATAAGTTCTACTGGGTAAACACAAAAAAATTGGAATTTTTGTCACATTTTTGCTAAAATTTCAAGCATACCCTATTTCGCCTAATTCGTGTTTAAATTGCATTTTACGTTATTTCGCCATTTTGAAAAAAGTGATTGCAAAAATTTTAACTTTTTTTCTTGTCAATGTGTTCTACATCATAAATTCTACTGGGGAAACACAAAAAAATTGGAAATTTTTTCCACATTTTTGCTAAAATTTCAAGCATACCCTATTTCGCCTAATTCGTGTTCAAATTGCATTTTACGTAATTTCGCCATTTTGAAAAAAGTGATTGCAAACATTTTAAATTTTTTTCTTGTCAATGTGTTCTACATCATAAGTTCTACTGGGTAAACACTAAAAAAATGGAAGTTGTTTCCACATTTTTCCTAAAATTTCAAGCATACCCTATTTCGCCTAATTCGTGTTCAAATTGCATTTTACGTTATTTCGCCATTTTGAAAAAGTGATTGCAAAAATTTTTACTTTTTTTCTTGTCAATGTGTTCTACATCATAAGTTCTACTGGGTAAACACAAAAAAATTGGAATTTGTTTCCACATTTTTGCAAAAATTTCAAGCATACCCTATTTCGCCTAATTCGTGTTCAAATTGCATTTTACGTTATTTCGCCATTTTGAAAAAAGTGATTGCAAAAAAAAAATTTTCTTGTCAATGTGTTCTACATCATAAGTTCTACTGGGTAAACACAAAAAAATTTGAAATTTTTCCTCATTTTGCTAAAATTTCAAGCATACCCTATTTCGCCTAATTCATGTTCAAATTGCATTTTACGTTATTTCGCCATTTTGAAAAAAGTGATTGCAAAATTTTTTTTTCTTGTCAATGTGTTCTACATCATAAGTTCTACTGGGTAACACAAAAAAATTGGAATTTGTTTCCACATTTTTGCTAAAATTTCAAGCATACCCTATTTCGCCTAATTCGTGTTCAAATTGCATTTTGACGTTATTTCAACATTTTGAAATAAGTGATTGCAAAAAATTTTTTTTTCTTGTCAATGTGTTCTACATCATAAGTTCTACTGAGTAAACACAAAAAAATTTGAAATTTTTTCCTCATTTTTGCTAAAACTTCAAGCATACCCTATTTCGCCTAATTCGTGTTCAAATTGCATTTTACGTTATTTCGCCATTTTGAAAAAAGTGATTGCAAAATTTTTTTTCTTGTCAATGTGTTCTACATCATAAGTTCTACTGGGTAAACACAAAAAAATTGGAATTTGTTTCCACATTTTTGCTAAAATTTCAAGCATACCCTATTTCGTCTAATTCGTGTTCAAATTGCATTTTACGTTATTTCGCCATTTTGAAATAAGTGATTGCAATTTTTTTTTTTCTTGTCAATGTGTTCTATGTAGCATAAGTTCTACTGGGTAAACACAAAAAATTGGAAATTTTTGTCACATTTTTGCTAAAATTTCAAGCATACCCTATTTTGCCTAATTCGTGTTTAAATTGCATTTTACGTTATTTCGCCATTTTGAAAAAAGTGATTGCAAAAATTTTAACTTTTTTCTTGTCAATGTGTTCTCTACATCATAAGTTCTATTGGGAAAACACAAAAGAATTGGAAATTTTTTCCACATTTTTGCTAAAATTTCAAGCATACCCTATTTCGCCTAATTCGTGTTCAAATTTCATTTTACGTTATTTCGCCATTTTGAAAAAAGTGATTGCAAAAATTTTAACTTTTTTTCTTGTCAATGTGTTCTACATCATAAGTTCTACTGGGGAAACACCAAAAAATTTGGAAATTGTTTCCACATTTTTGCTAAAATTTCAAGGATACCCTATTTCGCCTAATTCGTGTTCAAATTGCATTTTACGTAATTTCGCCATTTTGAAAAAGTGATTGCAAACATTTTAAATTTTTTCTTGTCAATGTGTTCTACATCATAAGTTCTACTGGGTAAACACTAAAAAATTGGAAGTTGTTTCCACATTTTTCCTAAAATTTCAAGCATACCCTATTTCGCCTAATTCGTGTTCAAATTGCATATTACGTTATTTCGCCATTTTGAAAAAAGTGATTGCAAACTTTTTTTTTTCTTGTCAATGTGTTCTACATCATAAGTTCTACTGGGTAAACACAAACAAATTGGAATTTGTTTCCACATTTTTGCAAAATTTCAAGCATACCCTATTTCGCCTAATTCTTGTTCAAATTGCATTTTACGTTATTTCGCCATTTTGAAAAAGTGATTGCAAAAATTGTAACTTTCTTGTCAATGTGTTCTACATCATAAGTTCTACTGGGTAAACACAAAAAAATGGAAATTTTTCCCATTTTTGCTAAAATTTCAAGCATACCCTATTTCGCCTAATTCGTGTTCAAATTGCATTTTACGTTATTTCGCCATTTTGAAAAAAAGTGATTGCAACAATTTTAACTTTTTTTCTTGTCAATGTGTTCTACATCATAAGTTCTACTGGGTAAACACAAAAAAATTGGAATTTGTTTCCACATTTTTGCTAAAATTTCAAGCATACCCTATTTCGCCTAATTCGTGTTCAAATTGCATTTTGACGTTATTTCAACATTTTGAAATAAGTGATTGCAAAAATTTTTTTTTCTTGTCAATGTGTTCTACATCATAAGTTCTACTGGGTAAACACAAAAAAATTGGAAATTTTTCCTCATTTTTGCTAAAATTTCAAGCATACCCTATTTCGCCTAATTCGTGTTCAAATTGCATTTTACGTTATTTCGCCATTTTGAAAAAAGTGATTGCAAAATTTATTTTTCTTGTCAATGTGTTCTACATCATAAGTTCTACTGGGTAAACACAATAAAAATTTATTTCCACATTTTGCTAAAATTTCAAGCATACCCTATTTCGTCTAATTCGTGTTCAAATTGCATTTTACGTTATTTCGCCATTTTGAAATAAGTGATTGCAAATTTTTTTTTCTTGTCAATGTGTTCTACATCATAAGTTCTACTGGGTAAACACAAAAAAATTGGAAATTTTTGTCACATTTTTGCTAAAATTTCAAGCATACCCTATTTCGCCTAATTCGTGTTTAAATTGCATTTTACGTTATTTCGCCATTTTGAAAAAGTGATTGCAAAAATTTTAACTTTTTTTTTTTTAGAAGCTTGTCAATATTTTCTACATCATAAATTCTACTGGGGAAACACAAAAAAATTGGAATTTTTTCCACATTTTTGCTAAAATTTCAAGCATACCCTATTTCGCCTAATTCGTGTTCAAATTGCATTTTACGTAATTTCGCCATTTTGAAAAAAGTGATTGCAAACATTTTAAATTTTTTTCTTGTCAATGTGTTCTACATCATAAGTTCTACTGGGTAAACACAAAAAAATTGGAATTTGTTTCCACATTTTTCTAAAATTTCAAGCATACCCTATTTCGCCTAATTCGTGTTCAAATTGCATTTTACGTTATTTCGCCATTTTGAAAAAGTGATTGCAAAAATTTTACTTTTTTTTCTTGTCAATGTGTTCTACATCATAAGTTCTACTGGGTAAACACAAACAAATTGGAATTTGTTTCCACATTTTTGCAAAATTTCAAGCATACCCTATTTCGCCTAATTCGTGTTCAAATTGCATTTTACGTTATTTCGCCATTTTGAAAAAAGTGATTGCAAAAAAAACTTTTCTTGTCAATGTGTTCTACATCATAAGTTCTACTGGGTAAACACAAAAAAATTTGAAATTTTTTTTCCTCATTTTTGCTAAAATTTCAAGCATACCCTATTTCGCCTAATTCATGTTCAAATTGCATTTTACGTTATTTCGCCATTTTGAAAAAGTGATTGCAAAATTTTTTTTTCTTGTCAATGTGTTCTACATCATAAGTTCTACTGGGTAAACACAAAAAATTGGAATTTGTTTCCACATTTTGCTAAAATTTCAAGCATACCCTATTTCGCCTAATTCGTGTTCAAATTGCATTTTGACGTTATTTCAACATTTTGAAATAAGTGATTGCAAAAATTTTTTTTTTTCTTGTCAATGTGTTCTACATCATAAGTTCTACTGGGTAAACACAAAAAAATTTGAAATTTTTTCCTCATTTTTGCTAAAACTTCAAGCATACCCTATTTCGCCTAATTCGTGTTCAAATTGCATTTTACGTTATTTCGCCATTTTGAAAAAGTGATTGCAAAATTTTTTTTCTTGTCAATGTGTTCTACATCATAAGTTCTACTGGGTAAACACAAAAAAATTGGAATTTGTTTCCACATTTTTGCTAAAATTTCAAGCATACCCTATTTCGTCTAATTCGTGTTCAAATTGCATTTTACGTTATTTCGCCATTTTGAAATAAGTGATTGCAAATTTTTTTTTTTCTTGTCAATGTGTTCTACATCATAAGTTCTACTGGGTAAACACAAAAAATTGGAACATTTTTTCCATTTTTTGCTAAAATTTCAAGCATACCCTATTTTGCCTAATTCGTGTTTAAATTGCATTTTACGTTATTTCGCCATTTTGAAAAAGTGATTGCAAAAATTTTAACTTTTTTTCTTGTCAATGTGTTCTACATCATAAGTTCTACTGGGGAAACACAAAAAATTGGAATTTTTTCCACATTTTTGCTAAAATTTCAAGCATACCCTATTTCGCCTAATTCGTGTTCAAATTTCATTTTACGTTATTTCGCCATTTTGAAAAAAGTGATTGCAAAAATTTTAACTTTTTTTCTTGTCAATGTGTTCTACATCATAAGTTCTACTGGGAAACACACAAAAATTGGAAATTTTTTCCACATTTTTGCTAAAATTTCAAGCATACCCTATTTCGCCTAATTCGTGTTCAAATTGCATTTTACGTAATTTCGCCATTTTGAAAAAAGTGATTGCAAACATTTTAAATTTTTTTCTTGTCAATGTGTTCTACATCATAAGTTCTACTGGGTAAACACTAAAAAATTGGAAGTTGTTTCCACATTTTTCCTAAAATTTCAAGCATACCCTATTTCGCCTAATTCGTGTTCAAATTGCATTTTACGTTATTTCGCCATTTTGAAAAAAGTGATTGCAAAAATTTTAACTTTTTTTCTTGTCAATGTGTTCTACATCATAAGTTCTACTGGGTAAACACAAACAAATTGGAATTTGTTTCCACATTTTTGCAAAATTTCAAGCATACCCTATTTCGCCTAATTCGTGTTCAAATTGCATTTTACGTTATTTCGCCATTTTGAAAAAAGTGATTGCAAAAATTTTTTTCTTGTCAATGTGTTCTACATCATAAGTTCTACTGGGTAAACACAAAAAAAATGGAAATTTTTTCCACATTTTTGCTAAAATTTCAAGCATACCCTATTTCGCCTAATTCGTGTTCAAATTGCATTTTACGTTATTTCGCCATTTTGAAAAAAGTGATTGCAAAAATTTTAACTTTTTTTCTTGTCAATGTGTTCTACATCATAAGTTCTACTGGGTAAACACAAAAAAATTGGAATTTGTTTCCACATTTTGCTAAAATTTCAAGCATACCCTATTTCGCCTAATTCGTGTTCAAATTGCATTTTACGTTATTTCAACATTTTGAAATAAGTGATTGCAAAATTTTTTTTTTCTTGTCAATGTGTTCTACATCATAAGTTCTACTGGGTAAACACAAAAAAATTGAAATTTTTTCCTCATTTTTGCTAAAATTTCAAGCATACCCTATTTCGCCTAATTCGTGTTCAAATTGCATTTTACGTTATTTCGCCATTTTGAAATAAGTGATTGCAAAATTTTTTTTTCTTGTCAATGTGTTCTACATCATAAGTTCTACTGGGTAAACACAAAAAATTGGAATTTTTGTCACATTTTTGCTAAAATTTCAAGCATACCCTATTTCGCCTAATTCGTGTTCAAATTGCATTTTACGTTATTTCGCCATTTTGAAAAAAGTGATTGCAAAAATTTTAACTTTTTTTCTTGTCAATGTGTTCCACATCATAAGTTCTACTGGGGAAACACCAAAAATTGGAAATTTTTCCACATTTTTGCTAAAATTTCAAGCATACCCTATTTCGCCTAATTCGTGTTCAAATTGCATTTTACGTAATTTCGCCATTTTGAAAAAAGTGATTGCAAACATTTTAAATTTTTTTCTTGTCAATGTGTTCTACATCATAAGTTCTACTGGGTAAACACAAAAAAATTGGAAGTTGTTTCCACATTTTTCCTAAAATTTCAAGCATACCCTATTTCGCCTAATTCGTGTTCAAATTGCATTTTACGTTATTTCGCCATTTTGAAAAAAGTGATTGCAAAAATTTTAACTTTTTTTTCTTGTCAATGTGTTCTACATCATAAGTTCTACTGGGTAAACACAAACAAATTGGAATTTGTTTCCACATTTTTGCAAAAATTTCAAGCATACCCTATTTCGCCTAATTCGTGTTCAAATTGCATTTTACGTTATTTCGCCATTTTGAAAAAAGTGATTGCAAAAATTTTTTTTCTTGTCAATGTGTTCTACATCATAAGTTCTACTGGGTAAACACAAAAAATGGAAATTTTTTCCACATTTTTGCTAAAATTTCAAGCATACCCTATTTCGCCTAATTCGTGTTCAAATTGCATTTTACGTTATTTCGCCATTTTGAAAAAAGTGATTGCAAAAATTTTAACTTTTTTTCATGTCAATGTGTTCTACATCATAAGTTCTACTGGGTAAACACAAAAAAATTGGAATTTGTTTCCACATTTTTGCTAAAATTTCAAGCATACCCTATTTCGCCTAATTCGTGTTCAAATTGCATTTTACGTTATTTCAACATTTTGAAATAAGTGATTGCAAATTTTTTTTTTCTTGTCAATGTGTTCTACATCATAAGTTCTACTGGGTAAACACAAAAAAATTTGAAATTTTTTCCTCATTTTTGCTAAAATTTCAAGCATACCCTATTTCGTCTAATTCGTGTTCAAATTGCATTTTACGTTATTTCGCCATTTTGAAAAAAGTGATTGCAAAAATTTTAGACTTTTTTTCTTGTCAATGTGTTCTACATCATAAGTTCTACTGGGTAAACACAAAAAAATTGGAATTTGTTTCCACATTTTTGCTAAAATTTCAAGCATACCCTATTTCGTCTAATTCGTGTTCAAATTGCATTTTACGTTATTTCGCCATTTTGAAATAAGTGATTGCAAAATTTTTTTTTTCTTGTCAATGTGTTCTACATCATAAGTTCTACTGGGTAAACACAAAAAAATTGGAATTTTTTGTCACATTTTGCTAAAATTTCAAGCATACCCTATTTCGCCTAATTCGTGTTCAAATTGCATTTTACGTTATTTCGCCATTTTGAAAAAGTGATTGCAAAATTTTACTTTTTTTCTTGTTAATGTGTTCTACATCATAAGTTCTACTGGGGAAACACAAAAAATTGGAAAATTTTTTCCACATTTTTGCTAAAATTTCAAGCATAGCAAATTTCGCATAATTCGTGTTCAAATTGCATTTTACGTTATTTCGCCATTTTGAAAAAGTGATTGCAAAAATTTTAACTTTTTTTCTTGTTAATGTGTTCTACATCATAAGTTCTACTGGGGAAACACAAAAAAAATGGAAATTTTTTCCACATTTTTGCTCAAATTTCAAGCATACCCTATTTCGCCTAATTCGTGTTCAAATTGCATTTTACGTTATTTCGCCATTTTGAAAAAAGTGATTGCAAAAATTTTAACTTTTTTCTTGTCAATGTGTTCCACATCATAAGTTCTACTGGGGAAACACAAAAAATTGGAAATTTTTTCCACATTTTTGCTAAAATTTCAAGCATACCCTATTTCGCCTAATTCGTGTTCAAATTGCATTTTACGTTATTTCGCCATTTTGAAAAAGTGATTGCAAAAATTTTAACTTTTTTTCTTGTCAATGTGTTCTACATCATAAGTTCTATTGGGGAAACACAAAAAATTGGAAATTGTTTCCACATTTTTGCTAAAATTTCAAGCATACCCTATTTCGCCTAATTCGTGTTCAAATTGCATTTTACGTTATTTCGCCATTTTGAAAAAAGTGATTGCAAACATTTGAACTTTTTTTCTTGTTAATGTGTTCTACATAATAAGTTCTACTGGGGAAACACAAAAAAATTGGAAATTTTTTCCACATTTTTGCTAAAATTTCAAGCATACCCTATTTCGCCTAATTCGTGTTCAAATTGCATTTTACGTTATTTCGCCATTTTGAATAAAGTGATTGCAAACATTTTAAATTTTTTTCTTGTCAATGTGTTCTACATCATAAGTTCTACTGGGTAAACACTAAAAAATTGGAAGTTGTTTCCATTTTTGCTAAAATTTCAAGCATACCCTATTTCGCCTAATTCGTGTTCGGCTTTAATTTTGCGTTATTTCCCCGTTGTGAAAGAGGATTGCTAAAATTTTAACTTTTTTTCTTGTCAATGTGTTCTACATCATAAGTTCTACTTGGGAAACACAAAAAAATTGGAAATTTTTTCACATTTTTGCTAAAATTTCAAGCATACCCTATTTCGCCTAATTCGTGTTCAAATTGCATTTATTCGTTATTTCGCCATTTTGAAAAAAGTGATTGCAAAAATTTTAACTTTTTTTCTTGTCAATGTGTTCTACATCATAAGTTCTACTGGGGAAACACAAACAAATTGGAATTTGTTTCCACATTTTTGCTAAAATTTCAAGCATACCCTATTTCGCCTAATTCGTGTTCAAATTGCATTTTACGTTATTTCGCCATTTTGAAAAAGGTGATTCAAGAATTTTAATTTTTTTCTTGTCAATGTGTTCTACATCATAAGTTCTACTGGGTAAACACAAAAAAATTGGAATTTGTTTCCACATTTTTGCTAAAATTTCAAGCATACCCTATTTCGCCTAATTCGTGTTCAAATTGCATTTTACGTTATTTCGCCATTTTGAAAAAAGTGATTGCAAAATTTTAACTTTTTTCTTGTCAATGTGTTCTACATCATAAGTTCTACTGGGTAAACACAAAAAAGTTGGAATTTGTTTCCACATTTTTGCTAAAATTTCAAGCATACCCTATTTCGCCTAATTCGTGTTCAAATTGCATTTTACGTTATTTCAACATTTTGAAATAAGTGATTGCAAAATTATTTTTTTTTTCTTGTCAATGTGTTCTACATCATAAGTTCTACTGGGTAAACACAAAAAAATTTGAAATTTTTCCCTCATTTTTGCTAAAATTTCAAGCATACCCTATTTCGCCTAATTCGTGTTCAAATTGCATTTTACGTTATTTCGCCATTTTGAAAAAAGTGATTGCAAAATTTTTTTTTTGTCAATGTGTTCTACATCATAAGTTCTACTGGGTAAACACAAAAGAATTGGAATTTGTTTCCACATTTTTGCTAAAATTTCAAGCATACCCTATTTCGTCTAATTCGTGTTCAAATTGCATTTTACGTTATTTCGCCATTTTGAAATAAGTGATTGCAAAAATTTTAATTTTTTTTTTCTTGTCAATGTGTTCTACATCATAAGTTCTACTGGGTAAACACAAAAAATTGGAAATTTTTGTCACATTTTTGCTAAAATTTCAAGCATACCCTATTTCGCCTAATTCGTGTTCAAATTGCATTTTACGTTATTTCGCCATTTTGAAAAAAGTGATTGCAAAAATTTTACTTTTTTTCTTGTTAATGTGTTCTACATCATAAGTTCTACTGGGGAAACACAAAAAAATTGGAAAAATTTTTCCACATTTTTGCTAAAATTTCAAGCATAACAAATTTCGCATAATTCGTGTTCAAATTGCATTTTACGTTATTTCGCCATTTTGAAAAAGTGATTGCAAAAATTTTAACTTTTTTTCTTGTCAATGTGTTCTACATCATAAGTTCTACTGGGTAAACACAAAAAAATTGGAATTTGTTTCCACATTTTTGCTAAAATTTCAAGCATACCCTATTTCGCCTAATTCGTGTTCAAATTGCATTTTACGTTATTTCGCCATTTTGAAAAAAGTGATTGCAAAAATTTTAACTTTTTTTCTTGTCAATGTGTTCTACATCATAAGTTCTATTGGGGAAACACAAAAAATTGGAAATTTTTTCCACATTTTTGCTAAAATTTCAAGGATACCCTATTTCGCCTAATTCGTGTTCAAATTGCATTTTACGTTATTTCGCCATTTTGAAAAAAGTGATTGCAAAAATTTTAACTTTTTTTCTTGTTAATGTGTTCTACATCATAAGTTCTACTGGGGAAACACAAAAAAATTGGAAATTTTTTCCACATTTTTGCTAAAATTTCAAGCATACCCTATTTCGCCTAATTCGTGTTCAAATTGCATTTTACGTTATTTCGCCATTTTGAAAAAAGTGATTGCAAAATCTTTAACTTTTTTTTCTTGTTAATGTGTTCTACATCATAAGTTCTACTGGGAAACACAAAAATTGGAAATTTTTTCCATTTTTGCTAAAATTTCAAGCATACCCTATTTCGCCTAATTCGTGTTCAAATTGCATTTTACGTTATTTCGCCATTTTGAAAAAAGTGATTGCAAACATTTTAACTTTTTTTTTGTCAATGTGTTCTACATCATAAGTTCTACTGGGTAAACACTAAAAAATTGGAAGTTGTTTCCACATTTTTGCTAAAATTTCAAGCATACCCTATTTCGCCTAATTCGTGTTCAAATTGCATTTTACGTTATTTCGCCATTTTGAAAAAGGATTGCTAAAATTTTAACTTTTTTTCTTGTCAATGTGTTCTACATCATAAGTTCTACTTGGTAAACAAAAAAAATTGGAATTTTTTTCACATTTTTTGCTAAAATTTCAAGCATACCCTATTTCGCCTAATTCGTGTTCAAATTGCATTTATTCGTTATTTCGCCATTTTGAAAAAAGTGATTGCAAAAATTTTAACTTTTTTTCTTGTCAATGTGTTCTACATCATAAGTTCTACTGGGTAAACACAAAAAAATTGGAATTTGTTTCCACATTTTTGCTAAAATTTCAAGCATACCCTATTTCGCCTAATTCGTGTTCAAATTGCATTTTACGTTATTTCGCCATTTTGAAAAAGTGATTGCTAAAAAAAATTTTCTTGTCAATGTGTTCTACATCATAAGTTCTACTGGGTAAACACAAAAAATTGGAATTTGTTTCACATTTTTGCTAAAATTTCAAGCATACCCTATTTCGCCTAATTCGTGTTCAAATTGCATTTTACGTTATTTCGCCATTTTGAAAAAAGTGATTGCAAAATTTTAACTTTTTTCTTGTCAATGTGTTCTACATCATAAGTTCTACTGGGTAAACACAAAAAAATTGGAATTTGTTTCCACATTTTTGCTAAAATTTCAAGCATACCCTATTTCGCCTAATTCGTGTTCAAATTGCATTTTACGTTATTTCAACATTTTGAAATAAGTGATTGCAAAATTATTTTTTTTCTTGTCAATGTGTTCTACATCATAAGTTCTACTGGGGAAACACAAAAAAATTGGAACTATTTCCCTCATTTTGCTAAAATTTCAAGCATACCCTATTTCGCCTAATTCGTGTTCAAATTGCATTTTACGTTATTTCGCCATTTTGAAAAAAGTGATTGCAAAATTTTTTTTTTTCTTGTCAATGTGTTCTACATCATAAGTTCTACTGGGTAAACACAAAAAATTGGAATTTGTTTCCACATTTTTGCTAAAATTTCAAGCATACCCTATTTCGTCTAATTCGTGTTCAAATTGCATTTTACGTTATTTCGCCATTTTGAAATAAGTGATTGCAAAAATTTTTTTTTCTTGTCAATGTGTTCTACATCATAAGTTCTACTGGGTAAACACAAAAAAATTGGAAATTTTTGTCACATTTTTGCTAAAATTTCAAGCATACCCTATTTCGCCTAATTCGTGTTCAAATTGCATTTTACGTTATTTCGCCATTTTGAAAAAAGTGATTGCAAAAATTTTTACTTTTTTTCTTGTTAATGTGTTCTACATCATAAGTTCTACTGGGGAAACACAAAAAAATTGGAAAATTTTTTCCACATTTTTGCTAAAATTTCAAGCATACCCTATTTCGCATAATTCGTGTTCAAATTGCATTTTACGTTATTTCGCCATTTTGAAAAAAGTGATTGCAAAAATTTTAACTTTTTTTCTTGTTAATGTGTTCTACATCATAAGTTCTACTGGGGAAACACAAAAAAATGGAAATTTTTTCCACATTTTTGCTAAAATTTCAAGCATACCCTATTTCGCCTAATTCGTGTTCAAATTGCATTTTACGTTATTTCGCCATTTTGAAAAAAGTGATTGCAAAAATTTTAACTTTTTTTCTTGTCAATGTGTTCCACATCATAAGTTCTACTGGGGAAACACAAAAAAATTGGAAATTTTTTCCACATTTTTGCTAAAATTTCAAGCATACCCGTTTTCGCCTAATTCGTGTTCAAATTGCATTTTACGTTATTTCGCCATTTTGAAAAAGTGATTGCAAAAATTTTAACTTTTTTCTTGTCAATGTGTTCCACATCATAAGTTCTATTGGGAAACACCAAAAAATTGGAAATTTTTTCCACATTTTGCTAAAATTTCAAGGATACCCTATTTCGCCTAATTCGTGTTCAAATTGCATTTTACGTTATTTCGCCATTTTGAAAAAAGTGATTGCAAAAATTTTAACTTTTTTTTCTTGTTAATGTGTTCTACATAATAAGTTCTACTGGGGAAACACAAAAAATTGGAAATTTTTTCCACATTTTTGCTAAAATTTCAAGCATACCCTATTTCGCCTAATTCGTGTTCAAATTGCATTTTACGTTATTTCGCCATTTTGAAAAAGGTGATTGCAAAATTATTTTTTTTTTCTTGTCAATGTGTTCTACATCATAAGTTCTACTGGGTAAACACAAAAAAATTGGAATTTTTTTTTCACATTTTTGCTAAAATTTCAAGCATACCCTATTTCGCCTAATTCGTGTTCAAATTGCATTTTACGTTATTTCGCCATTTTGAAAAAGTGATTGCAAAAATTTGAACTTTTTTTCTTGTCAATGTGTTCTACATCATAAGTTCTACTGGGAAACACAAAAAAAATGGAAATTTTTCCTCATTTTTGATAAAATTTCAAGCATACCCTATTTCGCCTAATTCGTGTTCAAATTGCATTTTACGTTATTTCGCCATTTTGAAAAAAATGATTGCAAACATTTTAACTTTTTTTCTTGTCAATGTGTTCTACATCATAAGTTCTACTGGGGAAACACAAACAATTGGAAATTTTTTCCACATTTTAGCTAAAATTTCAAGCATACCCTATTTCGCCTAATTCGTGTTCAAATTGCATTTTACGTTATTTCGCCATTTTGAAAAAAGTGATTGCAAACATTTTAAATTTTTTTCTTGTCAATGTGTTCTACATCATAAGTTCTACTGGGTAAACACTAAAAAATTGGAATTTGTTTCCACATTTTTGCTAAAATTTCAAGCATACCCTATTTCGCCTAATTCGTGTTCAAATTGCATTTTACGTTATTTCGCCATTTTGAAAAAAGCGATTGCAAAAATTTTAACTTTTTTTCTTGTCAATGTGTTCTACATCATAAGTTCTACTGGGTAAACACAAAAAAATTGGAATTTGTTTCCACATTTTTGCTAAAATTTCAAGCATACCCTATTTCGCCTAATTCGTGTTCAAATTTCATTTTACGTTATTTCGCCATTTTGAAAAAAGTGATTGCAAAAATTTTAATTTTTTTTCTTGTTAATGTGTTCTACATCATAAGTTCTACTGGGTAAACAACAAAAAATTGGAAATTTTTTTCACTTTTTTGCTAAAATTTCAAGCATACCCTATTTCGCCTAATTCGTGTTCAAATTGCATTTTATGTTATTTTTCGCCATTTTGAAAAAGTGATTGCAAAATTTGAACTTTTTTTCTTGTCAATGTGTTCTACATCATAAGTTCTACTGGGGAAACACAAAAAATTTGAAATTTTTTCCATATTTTTGCTAAAATTTCAAGCATACCCTATTTCGCCTAATTCGTGTTCAAATTGCATTTTACGTTATTTCGCCATTTTGAAAAAGGTGATTGCAAAATTTTTTTTTTCTTGTCAATGTGTTCTACATCATAAGTTCTACTGGTAAACACAAAAAATTGGAATTTGTTTCCACATTTTTGCTAAAATTTCAAGCATACCCTATTTCGCCTAATTCGTGTTCAAATTCCATTTTACGTTATTTCGCCATTTTGAAATAAGTGATTGCAAAATTTTTTTTTTTTCTTGTCAATGTGTTCTAAATCATAAGTTCTACTGGGTAAACACAAAAAAATTGGAATTTTTTTTCACATTTTTGCTAAAATTTC
Source organism: Amphiura filiformis (assembly GCF_039555335.1). NCBI lineage: Eukaryota > Metazoa > Echinodermata > Ophiuroidea > Amphilepidida > Amphiuridae > Amphiura > Amphiura filiformis. The sequence continues at coordinate 72,994 of NW_027305713.1, forward strand.
AAGCATACCCTATTTCGCCTAATTCGTGTTCAAATTGCATTTTACGTTATTTCGCCATTTTGAAAAAAGTGATTGCAAAAATTTGAACTTTTTTCTTGTTAATGTGTTCTACATCATAAGTTCTACTGGGGAAACACACAACAATTGGAAATTTTTTCCACATTTTTGCTAAAATTTCAAGCATACCCTATTTCGCCTAATTCGTGTTCAAATTGCATTTTACGTTATTTCGCCATTTTGAAAAAGTGATTGCAAACATTTTAAATTTTTTTCTTGTCAATGTGTTCTACATCATAAGTTCTACTGGGTAAACACTAAAAAATTGGAAGTTGTTTCCACATTTTTGCTAAAATTTCAAGCATACCCTATTTCGCCTAATTCGTGTTCAAATTGCATTTTACGTTCTTTCGCCATTTTGAAAAAGGGATTGCTAAAATTTTAACTTTTTTTCTTGTCAATGTGTTCTACATCATAAGTTCTACTGGGTAAACAAAAAAAATTGGAAATTTTTTCACATTTTTGCTAAAATTTCAAGCATACCCTATTTCGCCTAATTCGTGTTCAAATTGCATTTATTCGTTATTTCGCCATTTTGAAAAAGTGATTGCAAAAATTTTAACTTTTTTTCTTGTCAATGTGTTCTACATCATAAGTTCTACTGGGTAAACACAAACAAATTGGAATTTGTTTCCACATTTTTGCTAAAATTTCAAGCATACCCTATTTCGCCTAATTCGTGTTCAAATTGCATTTTACGTTATTTCGCCATTTTGAAAAAGGTGATTGCTAAAAAAATTTTCTTGTCAATGTGTTCTACATCATAAGTTCTACTGGGTAAACACAAAAAAAATTGGAATTTGTTTCCACATTTTTGCTAAAATTTCAAGCATACCCTATTTCGCCTAATTCGTGTTCAAATTGCATTTTACGTTATTTCAGTGATTGCAAAAATTTTAAAATTTTTTTCTTGTCAATGTGTTCTACATCATAAGTTCTACTGGGTAAACACAAAAAAATTGGAATTTGTTTCCACATTTTTGCTAAAATTTCAAGCATACCCTATTTCGTCTAATTCGTGTTCAAATTGCATTTTACGTTATTTCGCCATTTTGAAATAAGTGATTGCAAAATTTTTTTTTTCTTGTCAATGTGTTCTACATCATAAGTTCTACTGGGTAAACACAAAAAAATTGGAAATTTTTTCCTCATTTTTGCTAAAATTTCAAGCATACCCTATTTTGCCTAATTCGTGTTCAAATTGCATTTTACGTTATTTCGCCATTTTGAAAAAAGTGATTGCAAAAATTTTAACTTTTTTTCTTGTCAATGTGTTCCACATCATAAGTTCTACTGGGGAAACACAAAAAAATTGGAATTTTTTTCCACATTTTGCTAAAATTTCAAGCATACCCTATTTCGCCTAATTCGTGTTCAAATTGCATTTTACGTTATTTCGCCATTTTGAAAAAGTGATTGCAAAAATTTTAACTTTTTTTTCTTGTCAATGTGTTCTACATCATAAGTTCTACTGGGGAAACACCAAAAAAATTGGAAATTTTTTCCACATTTTTGCTAAAATTTCAAGCATACCCTATTTCGCCTAATTCGTGTTCAAATTGCATTTTATGTTATTTCGCCATTTTGAAAAAAAGTGATTGCAAAATTTGAACTTTTTTCTTGTTAATGTGTTCTACATCATAAGTTCTACTGGGGAAACACACAAAAATTTGAAATTGTTTCCATATTTTTGCTAAAATTTCAAGCATACCCTATTTCGCCTAATTCGTGTTCAAATTGCATTTTACGTTATTTCGCCATTTTGAAAAAAGTGATTGCAAACATTTTAAATTTTTTTCTTGTCAATGTGTTCTACATCATAAGTTCTACTGGGTAAACACTAAAAAATTGGAAGTTGTTTCCACATTTTTGCTAAAATTTCAAGCATACCCTATTTCGCCTAATTCGTGTTCAAATTGCATTTTACGTTATTTCGCCATTTTGAAAAAAGGGATTGCAAAAATTTTAACTTTTTTTCTTGTCAATGTGTTCTACATCATAAGTTCTACTGGGTAAACAAAAAAAAATTGGAAATTTTTTTCACATTTTTGCTAAAATTTCAAGCATACCCTATTTCGCCTAATTCGTGTTCAAATTGCATTTATTCGTTATTTCGCCATTTTGAATAAAGTGATTGCAAAAATTTTAACTTTTTTTCTTGTCAATGTGTTCTACATCATAAGTTCTACTGGGGAAACACAAACAAATTGGAATTTGTTTCCACATTTTTGCTAAAATTTAAAGCATACCCTATTTCGCCTAATTCGTGTTCAAATTGCATTTTACGTTATTTCGCCATTTTGAAAAAGGTGATTGCTAAAAAAAAAATTTTCTTGTCAATGTGTTCTACATCATAAGTTCTACTGGGTAAACACAAAAAAATTGGAATTTGTTTCCACATTTTTGCTAAAATTTCAAGCATACCCTATTTCGCCTAATTCGTGTTCAAATTGCATTTTACGTTATTTCAACATTTTGAAATAAGTGATTGCAAAATTTTTTTTTTTTTCTTGTCAATGTGTTCTACATCATAAGTTCTACTGGGTAAACACAAAAAAATTGGAATTTTTTCCACATTTTTGCTAAAATTTCAAGCATACCCTATTTCGTCTAATTCGTGTTCAAATTGCATTTTACGTTATTTCGCCATTTTGAAATAAGTGATTGCAAAATTTTTTTTTTTCTTGTCAATGTGTTCTACATCATAAGTTCTACTGGGTAAACACAAAAAAATTGGAAATTTTTTCACATTTTTGCTAAAATTTCAAGCATACCCTATTTTGCCTAATTCGTGTTCAAATTGCATTTTACGTTATTTCGCCATTTTGAAAAAAGTGATTGCAAAAATTTTAACTTTTTTTCTTTTCAATGTGTTCTACATCATAAGTTCTACTGGGGAAACACAAAAAAATTGGAATTTTTTTCCACATTTTTGCTAAAATTTCAAGCATACCCTATTTCGCCTAATTCGTGTTCAAATTGCATTTTACGTTATTTCGCCATTTTGAAAAAAGTGATTGCAAAAATTTTAACTTTTTTTCTTGTCAATGTGTTCCACATCATAAGTTCTACTGGGGAAACACCAAAAAATTGGAAATTTTTTCCACATTTTTGCTAAAATTTCAAGGATACCCTATTTCGCCTAATTCGTGTTCAAATTGCATTTTATGTTATTTCGCCATTTTGAAAAAAGTGATTGCAAAAATTTGAACTTTTTTCTTGTTAATGTGTTCTACATCATAAGTTCTACTGGGAAACACACAAAAATTTGAAATTGTTTCCATATTTTTGCTAAAATTTCAAGCATACCCTATTTCGCCTAATTCGTGTTCAAATTGCATTTTACGTTATTTCGCCATTTTGAAAAAGTGATTGCAAACATTTTAAATTTTTTCTTGTCAATGTGTTCTACATCATAAGTTCTACTGGGTAAACACTAAAAAATTGGAATTTGTTTCCACATTTTTGCTAAAATTTCAAGCATACCCTATTTCGCCTAATTCGTGTTCAAATTGCATTTTACGTTATTTCGCCATTTTGAAAAAAGCGATTGCAAAAATGTTAACTTTTTTTCTTGTCAATGTGTTCTACATCATAAGTTCTACTGGGTAAACAAAAAAAATTGGAATCTGTTTCCACATTTTGCTAAAATTTCAAGCATACCCTATTTCGCCTAATTCGTGTTCAAATTGCATTTATTCGTTATTTCGCCATTTTGAATAAAGTGATTGCAAAAATTTTAACTTTTTTTCTTGTCAATGTGTTCTACATCATAAGTTCTACTGGGTAAACACAAACAAATTGGAATTTGTTTCCACATTTTTGCTAAAAATTCAAGCATACCCTATTTCGCCTAATTCGTGTTCAAATTGCACTTTACGTTATTTCGCCATTTTGAAAAAGGTGATTGCTAAAAAAAATTTTTCTTGTCAATGTGTTCTACATCATAAGTTCTACTGGGTAAACACAAAAAAATTGGAATTTGTTTCCACATTTTTGCTAAAATTTCAAGCATACCCTATTTCGCCTAATTCGTGTTCAAATTGCATTTTACGTTATTTCAACATTTTGAAATAAGTGATTGCAAAATTTTTTTTTTTCTTGTCAATGTGTTCTAAATCATAAGTTCTACTGGGTAAACACAAAAAATTGAATTTGTTTCCACATTTTTGCTAAAATTTCAAGCATACCCTATTTCGTCTAATTCGTGTTCAAATTGCATTTTACGTTATTTCGCCATTTTGAAATAAGTGATTGCAAAATTTTTTTTTTTTTCTTGTCAATGTGTTCTACATCATAAGTTCTACTGGGTAAACACAAAAAAAAATTGGAATTTTTCACATTTTTGCTAAAATTTCAAGCATACCCTATTTTGCCTAATTCGTGTTCAAATTGCATTTTACGTTATTTCGCCATTTTGAAAAAAGTGATTGCAAAAATTTTAACTTTTTTTCTTGTCAATGTGTTCTACATCATAAGTTCTACTGGGGAAACACAAAAAAAATTGGAATTTTTTTCACATTTTTGCTAAAATTTCAAGCATACCCTATTTCGCCTAATTCGTGTTCAAATTGCATTTTACGTTATTTCGCCATTTTGAAAAAAGTGATTGCAAATTTTTTTTTTCTTGTCAATGTGTTCCACATCATAAGTTCTACTGAAACACAAAAAATTGGAAATTTTTTCCACATTTTGCTAAAATTTCAAGCATACCCTATTTCGCCTAATTCGTGTTCAAATTGCATTTTACGTTATTTCGCCATTTTGAAAAAAAGTGATTGCAAAATTTGAACTTTTTTCTTGTCAATGTGTTCTACATCATAAGTTCTACTGGGTAACACACAAAATTTGAAATTGTTTCCATATTTTTGCTAAAATTTCAAGCATACCCTATTTCGCCTAATTCGTGTTCAAATTGCATTTTACGTTATTTCGCCATTTTGAAAAAAGTGATTGCTAAAATTTTAACTTTTTTCATGTCAACGTGTTCTACATCATAAGTTCTACTGGGTAAACACAAAAAAATTGGAATTTGTTTCCACATTTTTGCTAAAATTTCAAGCATACCCTATTTCGCCTAATTCGTGTTCAAATTGCATTTTACGTTATTTCAACATTTTGAAATAAGTGATTGCAAAATTTTTTTCTTGTCAATGTGTTCTACATCATAAGTTCTACTGGGTAAACACAAAAAATTGAAATTTTTTCCTCATTTTTGCTAAAATTTCAAGCATACCCTATTTCGCCTAATTCGTGTTCAAATTGCATTTTACGTTATTTCGCCATTTTGAAAAAGTGATTGCAAAATTTTTTTTTCTTGTCAATGTGTTCTACATCATAAGTTCTACTGGGTAAACACAAAAAAATTGGAATTTGTTTCCACATTTTTGCTAAAATTTCAAGCATACCCTATTTCGTCTAATTCGTGTTCAAATTGCATTTTACGTTATTTCGCCATTTTGAAATAAGTGATTGCAAAAAAATTTTTTTCTTGTCAATGTGTTCTACATCATAAGTTCTACTGGGTAAACACAAAAAAAATTGGAAATTTTTGCACATTTTTGCTAAAAATTCAAGCATACCCTATTTTGCCTAATTCGTGTTCAAATTGCATTTTACGTTATTTCGCCATTTTGAAAAAGTGATTGCAAAATTTTAACTTTTTTTCTTGTCAATGTGTTCTACATCATAAGTTCTACTGGGGTAACACAAAAAAATTGGAAATTTTTCCTCATTTTTGCTAAAATTTCAAGCATACCCTATTTCGCCTAATTCGTGTTCAAATTGCATTTTACGTTATTTCGCCATTTTGAAAAAAGTGATTGCAAATTTTTTTTTTCTTGTCAATGTGTTCTACATCATAAGTTCTACTGGGTAAACACAAAAAAATTGGAATTTGTTTCCACATTTTTGCTAAAATTTCAAGCATACCCTATTTCGTCTAATTCGT